>NC_069507.1:233605979-233668479 GCF_027579735.1 Bombina bombina | reverse complement strand
GAACAGTTTTTGTCTCTCACAAGCGTCCAGAAGCTTTTGTCTTTTTACTCTCGCTTCTTGCAGAAATCAGAAAAAAACATAATGTTTAGAGTTAAATTAAAGAAAAGGTCAGCAAAATAAGTAATGAAAATACATTGCAGATTAATATTACAAAATACATTATTTTTACAGTTTGTTAGGAATTTAATCTTTTTGTTTCCTTTTAATGAAAGAAATTAATGAAATTAATATTCCAAAGTATTAGGGGCATAATAGTTCAGAAGTGTGAGTAAAATGTAATCAGGTGGCACTAAGATAGGTCCCTCAGAGATTTCTCATGCACCTTCTCTGAGCCACTGTGGTTTTTAAAGGGACATTAAACACTAAATACATTTATAAGCATAGTATTAAAGTTATTCCCTTCCTCCCTCCTAGTCATGTTTTCCCCATGTTGAAATCTATTTTTCCTTACAGTCAACTGCTGACCTGTTTGCACATGTGCAGTAACTCTCCTTCAGATACCTGCAGTGTAAATTAGGACACACAAGAAATTATGCTTTATACTTCTTACTCAAATACATAAAAACGCAGAAAAAATGTATAAGATCATTTTTTCTTATTACTTTTTCTCTGTAAGTCTTCATTCTGTGCTATGTAAAGGTTTCACTTGGTAAATAAGATCTGTTAAAGATATATATATAAAGAACAGCGCCAAGTATTTTATCTTAAAGCTCCCTCACAAGGTAGTCTTCCCTATGATTACCGTTTAAATTAAGCAAATAACAAAATAGAGTATAGTTTGGGAGCGCTGAAAGCTAAATAAGATTGTCTGGAGACTGATAAACAATTTAACAGAAATACATTTATTTAAAACATATATAAAAAATATACAAAAAATATATAAAAAATTGGGAGAAAAGTTTGACCATGGGACGTCTCCCTATGGGGTTAAAAATAAATAATATGTAATAAAACAATTTATAAAAAAGAGCTCTAGTATATTTTCTAATGGATTCCACCTCAATATGACATTAAATTTAACTTTTTATTCCACCTTAAATCAGATTTAAGGTGGAATAAAAAGTTATATTTAATGTCATATTGAGGTGGAATCCATTAGAAAATATACTAGAGCTCTTTTTTATAAATTGTTTTATTACATATTACAATTTTTTATATATTTGTTGTATATGTTTTAAATGTATTTCTGTTAAATTGTTTATCAGTCTCCAGATAATCTTATTTAGCTTTCAGCGCTCCCAAACTATACTCCTATTTTGTTATTAAATAAGATCTGTTAGACATGTAAAGAAAATGCATTGTTTGACAAAACGTATTAGAGAGTTGAAGTATTCTGAAAAACATTGATTCCTTAACGGAACAAACCAAATGAACGAATATAACATACTTTGTTTATATATTTAGTTTATCTGTCTAATAAGTAGAGAAACAAATAAATATACAGATGTTGTATTTGTTCATGCAGTTTGAATAATGAATTCTTGCACATGTATTGCAGATCAGCATAATGACACTTCGTCTGTTTGAACACCTCTTACAAAAACCTAATGAACACATACTGTACAACTTGGTCCTGCGAAACATTGAGGAGCGAAACTACACCGAATACAAACCTCCTTGTCCGGAAGACAAAGATGTAGTGGAGAATGGACAGATAGCAGGGGCAGTGTATGTATTATTTATAAGGGTAATTCTATGGCATCGAAAGGTGTTAAAAAATAAATAAAAATTAGTGTCCATTTTAACAGTATTTACTTAACATTTTTCTGGCAAAAATATTTTCATCTTATTTAAAGTTTTAATCTTATGGAAAGTTAAACTTTCCACTTTGTCTAAACAAATCCGGAATGTTAGTGATATTTTAGATGGAGTTTAATTTTTAATGAAGCACTGAAAGTCAAATACCCCACGCACAGTTCACCCACTTCAAAAGTAATATTTTTGTTAAGCTAACGGTTTGTACTGTTCTCCACTCAGCGCTCTAGCCATACGACACTTTTGTTGTAGCTAGAGCGCGGATTGGAGAAAATTTCAAACCGTTAGCTCAACAAAAATATTACTTTTGAAGTGGTTGGCCGGTGCTCTTTTATATGAATAACTCAACATTTTCAAATTAATTTTTCCTTTGACAGTTCGACATAAAAATAGAGATTAATGTAGAAAAACAATTCCTTGTGTTGTTTGTTACATAAATTAAAGAACTGTAACAGTGAAGGTTAGGATCAGCATTAAGTATTAATGTGCGTGTGTTTTGCCTTCATCTATACAGTGACTTAGAGGAAGATCCGATTTTTACAGACTTGTCTCCAGACAACACACTTTCAAAAGAGTGGCTGAGTGCATCACCGCCCATTACTCCAGACCATCACCGCAATGACGGAAAGACTGAGGTGCACAAGATCGTAAACAGGTGAGTGAGAGAGACTTAATTGCTACTGCCAGGATGGGCAAAATTTGTAGGGCGATGTATTGGTGAGGGATTCTACTGAAATAATAACTTGCTCTAATTTGATAGCACATTTCATGAGACAAATGCTAGCTGAAAACTGTATGCTCAGCCCCTGCAGGAGGAGTTAAAACACCTTGGTCCAGATTATCTAAAATTTGCCGCAGGGGGCTGCCCTTGTGGAATTATCTAAAAAAAAAAGCAGTTCCTGTGAGTGGTGAGTTGTCTCCTATAGAAAGTAATGGAGCTCACTGGAAAGGGAAACTTTGCTGAGTAGAGCAAAGTTAGCTGTGAGCAGGGGGCGCACTTTAAAAATGAAATCCTGCATCACAAAGAAATCCCATTGCGCTGCTTTCTGCGTATAGCTTCTTACAATCGCTTCTCTTTTCATATGCATGTGTTTTTCTATTAGGGCTTTAAGTATGTTGCATATTTTGTCACAACCTCTCCAACTTTTGTGAGAAAAAACAGTGAGAACTGTACGGCGGATAGATAGATAATAGCGCTTGGATTAGAGAGACCATTTCATTAGACTCATGTTTAGACCATTTTATGATAAAACAACCACTTCAGCTGATCCTATTTTTTGATGTTGGATTAATAAAAAATGTCATTTTTTTTATACGGTGCGGCTACACTTTTCCTATTTGTAGTGTTACTTTTTAGCCCATTTGTAACTGTCCCTAATTGACCTCCGCAGGAAAGATCAGATGTTTTCACCAAGGATAACATCGTTACCACATGGGAGCGCCCATTACTAAAACTATTCCCATTTCTTAAATATTTATACAACTAATATAATTTTAAAAAATGCATATTATTCTCAATCTAACTTTTTGCTTTAAATACATCATTGTGTCTAGAATTTTTTAAGGTCTATTTTCCCTTTAAAAACAACAGTTAAAGGGACAGTCAAGTCCAAAATAAACTTTCATGATTCAAATAGGGCATGTAATTTTAAACAACTTTCCAATTTACTTTTATCACCGATTTTGCTTTGTTTTCTTGGTATTCTTAGTTGAAAGCTAAACCTAGGTAGGTTTATATGCTAATTTCTTAGACCTTGAAGACCACCTCTAATCTGAATGCATTTTGACAGCTTTTCACCACTAGAGGGTGTTAGTTCATGTGTTTCATATAGATAGCATTGAGCTCACGCATGTGAAGTTACCTAGGAGTGAGCACTGATTGGTTAAAATGCAGGTCTGTCAAAAGAACTAAAATAAGGGGGCAGTCTGCAGAGTCATAGATACAAGGTAATTACAGAGGTAAAATGTGTATTATTATAACTGTGTTGGTTATGCACAAATGGAGAATGAGTAATAAAGGGATTATCTATCTTTTTAAACAACAAAAATTCTGGTGTTGACTGTTCCTTTAATCAGTTCCTCTTTGGCCCATTTGGGATTTTTTTTTCCTGCCACTGGCTCTTTCCTACACTTTGAATATTTCTTCCCCTGCTGCTCATATCTGTTCTTGTAGTGGCTGAATATTAATTTCAACATCTGCAAACCAAGGAAGTCACTAGCAGAGGAAGGTTTTGTTAATCTGTGTTACAGGCTGCAGCCCCTCCGTAGATCTTCTTGTAATATTTGTATGTACAACAGCTAGATGTAATGTTGTTCAGACAGTGGTTGGCTTTGTTCATGTCTTATTTTGTGTTTTTTTAGTTTTCTGTGTCTTGTTCCTGATGAAGCCAAGTCATCCTACCAGGTGGAGGGCACAGGGTATGACACCTACCTCAGAGACGCCCATAGACAGGTATGGCTCACTCGTTTATAACATTTATCAACTTCACAAACTGCAAACATTGTTCAAAACTACAACATTAGCAACATAACAGCATATTTTCCCCCTCTAATTTATCGTGTAACTTATTTTATCTTTTAATTAGGTTATTATTATTATCAGGTATTTGTGGGCACAAACAGATTCAGCAGCGCTGGGAAATCTATGTATTTATTCACATTGTTCCAGTGAGGTTGAAGGAACAGCGTACTGTAAATTGTTTTCCAATTTAATGATCCATTTTACCTGCTGAAGTGCATTAAACGGTTTATTAATAGCTCCTTTGCTTTTATTTTTTCACTTGAAATAGCTGCTTTTCTCTGTTTTATCTGCCACCTATGCTGAAAAATGCAATACTGCAATAAAAGTTACATAAAAAGCTATGTAAAGCGGATGCAGAAGAAGAAATCACAAACACACGGGGGGTAGGAGAGAGAGGTGCTAAAAAATTTACTAAAGTTGCTCTCTCTAGCATTGGCCTTTGTATATACAGAGAGTTAAAATGAGGAGGTCTGTTGTCCCTGTAAGCTCAGACCATTTTATTGGGCTGTGGTTTCAATGACCAAAAATGGCTATTTCATATACAAAAATAAACTTACAATACCAATTACACATACATTTTATACTCTACAGCTAGTATAATAAGTCATTGCAAACACATGAAGGATCCATTTAGAATCAGTAATACTAAACATCTTTCATTTCTACTGACCCTCACCACTACCTCTCTGGCATTTTAATTGTATTTGTTTATGCATCAGCCATATTGTTAATGTCAGTACACATGGCCGTGCACCCTCTACGTGGTATAAACATAATGCAAATCAGCATTAGCTGCAGCTTTGAGCTATCATAGCCCCCCCCCCCCCCGAGCTTCTGCTCAGCAGTCTGGATGAGGATAGAGTTTTCAAATGTCCCTTTAATCCCTTGTTGCCAGAGAAAAGGTGCACTCTTTATGTATTCATGGTATTCATAACCCAAGTGATGTATCTTCCTGGCACACAGTTCCTATATTTTCTCTCTGTTTTTCTAGTTCCGTGATTACTGCGCAATCTGCCTGCGATGGGACTGGCCTGGCTCTGCCAAAGCCATTGAAAAGTGCAATTTAGATGCTCCGTTCTTTGAAGGACACTTCTTGAAAGTTTTATTTGACAGAATGGGCAGGATACTTGATCAGGTGATGCTTATTTTGTGACCGGCAGATTCAGATGTATCAGATAATACTATATAAATATTAAACAAGTCTATAAGTGTTCTGTGATTGTTTATTATATTAATTGCAGCTTGTGCTATTCTGTTTGTCTTGTAGCCCTATGATGTGAATCTACAAGTGACATCAGTGCTGTCTAAGTTATCCCTGTTTCCCCATCCACACATTCATGAATTCCTGTTGGATCCCTATGTTAATCTGGCCCCAGGCTGTCGGTCACTGTTCTCTGTTATTGTCAGGGTGAGTAACTTCTGCATGGAACTAATAACATTTAATTGCTGGGAGCTAGCTGAACACACCAGGTGAGCCAATGACAAGCGGCATATATGTGCAGTTACCAATTGTCAGCTCCCAGCAGTGTATTGTGCTCGTGAGCCTACCCAGGTACCCTTTTTTTTAACAAAGGATACCAAGCGCATGAAGCAAATTAGACAGTTATTTATAAATTTATGCTCTATCAGGAAAGTTTCATTTTTACTTTAATGTCCCTTTTAAGTTGGTGCTGAACCCAAAGTCTAACAATTTATGTACCAGTGGCTAGGCCCAAAAGCTTGCACTCTGTTAAAGGAAAATTGTCTCAGGCAAGTAACAAATGCAAGTTCATTGTAATTAAAGCTGATACAAGAACACCCTTTAACAGGGCTAGGCTCTCTGTCTCTCCCACCCCATGCTGAGAGGTTGATTTCTTCTTATGCCTACTGTTTACATAGATTTTCTGTAGCCATTACTTCAGAACTGAAATTTTCAATATAGTTGTTGGAGCTAATAGTAGCTGACAACATAAAGGTAAAGTAGTAATTTGTAAACAATTTAATACACTTCAGGGGTAAAGGGGAGAACATTTTAGAGTTTTCTATCCCTTTAATTGAGATGCAGTTGAACTGAAATTCTTACAAACAACTAAAGGGACATTATCACTTTTTTTTTTGCTTCTAGTGGTATCTTTTGTTGAAAAGCAGGGACGTAAGCTTAGGAGTGTGCCTGTATCTGAAACACTATTTGGCAGACGTTTTGCAAGAATGGTTTCTATTTGCAAGAGTAATAGATAGCAGCACTATTTCCTGCCATGTAGATCTCAAAACATCGACCTAGGTATCTCTCAAAAAAAGAATAGCATAGCATGTGAATGAAGCAAATTTCATAACAGATGTAAATTCAAAACTTGTTTCTAATTGTCTTCTCTATCTGAATCATAAAAGACAATGTTTGGGTTTCATACCACTTAAAATATGGGCTAAATAGTAGCTAAACCAAATGGGTTTCACTCTAAAACACACAAGTTTTGCATTTCATAAAGTTTAAGATCAGCACTTCCTGTCAGCTGATTCTTTATTTGTAACTTTTTTTTAATTGCATAAATTTCCCCTATGACAACCGGACATGCAGAACACAGGAAGTCTGAAGTTCTCGCTGACGCATATTTATTAGTACAAGGTCTATAGACTATTTTGAAAAATGGGGGAAAAAAATAACTAATAATTATAATAGCCAGGTTGTTCTGTACGTGGTGCTGTTGTCAAACAAAATAAATAAAAAAGGAAAAATGAGTGCAGTGAAAACTGATGCTAAATCATTTTAGTGTGAACAGTAGTGCTGATGAAATTGACCTTTCCTAATATAAAGATTCCGTAGAGTCTCTGAATGGTACTAGGTGCAATTAGATAAGTCCCTGCACTGTTTTTCTATCACTTATTTTATAAGCTGAATGTTTCTCATCATAACAATTATTTTATTGTGTATAGATTAATATATTTAGGGTATTCTGTAAATATCTATAACAAACGGCAAAAGTAAACCAGGGATTTACCTTATGCTTTATCAACACTCTCTGCATTGAGACTTGCACCATGGGCTCATCTCAGAATTTAGCGGGCTCGCTGATTGGTAGATAAGCTCCACACACTGTAAATGGAGAGTACACACCTTTCAGAGCTCACGTAAAGTCTGAGTTCAGAACCCAACATGAGTCTGTGGTGCCGATCTTGGCTTTGAAAAAAGGCAAATGCAGACTGTTTTTTCTTATTGCTGCTTTGCCTACAATATTATTTTGCAGCTGTATAGTCAAAGCATACTATCATCCATTTTGTACCTTTACTTTGTCTTAAGGTATCTATCGGTTGCAGCACTAAGGGCTCCATGTACTAAGCAGTCAGCGAGCTACCCGCAACAAATCTCGCGTCAAAACTCGCAAACTGATATGTACAAAGTCGTCAACTATGTTCAAACTCGCATCTTTAAAATTGCGAGCGTACTTATCCGCCAAACCTCGCTACCTCTCCATTTTTCACTGTAATTAGACACATTTGACCACCAACTCGCCAAAAACGAATGTACTAAAAAATCTATTTGTCCGCTCGCTACAATTTCCGCTCCCACCTCGTTATTTTTGCCTCGCCACCTTTTAGGTGGCGGGCAAGGTACAAAACAATAGGAAAGTCAATCTAGACGCCAGTCTAGACATATATAAAAGGCAGTAATATCAGCATTGTACAGCATAACTGGCGTCTAATTTGTCTCTCATTTCCATGTACATAAATTGCGCCAAATTTGTCGACTGTAATTAAAGAGTAATCTATATTTTAAATTTGTATTGTATAGTTGTCAATCTTTATAATTATTTTTATATTAATATTTATATATTATCAGATCCAGATGAAGCCATATCCAAATTGTAAATAAATATTACAAAAATAACACTCTGTTATCACTCTTCAAAAAATTTTGAACAATAATAAAGTTGTTTAGATAAGTTGAACTTTTATAGGAGCAAAATTCTATTCCTGCGACTACTATGATGTTCGTGACACCTTGCATGTCACGTGTTAATAATTGGCCAGACAATTCAACTGAAAGTTAAGTACATCAGCTTAGTCGCGGCGAGCGAGGCGTCAAATTTATCAATAATCCGCCACTGCTCGCGGCGGGCTAGACTTGTCTATTTATTGGGGGATTATTAGTACATAGTGACAGCGGACACCATTTCGCCCGCGGCGAGTAACGGCGAGTTTATCCGCGTCTAAAATGACGGATGAATTGACGGCTTAGTACATGGAGCCCTAAATGCTAACATTAAGGCCCAGGTTTATAAAAGTGTCAGATTCTTGTCAGCTGCAGGTTCACTCATGCGGAGATTTAAGCAGCAGCGGTCATCACATCTAAGTGACTTAACCCACTTCACCACCTGTTATGTGACCGTTGCATTGTGTTCAATGAAAAAAACGTGCAATGGAAAATGCAGGCAGCGTATTGCTGTCGCTAGACACATTGGCCTCTAGTTATGAAGGTCTGTCGGACCTGATCCGACAGTGCAGATCAGGTCCGACAGACTTCGCTGAATATGGCGAGCAATATGCTCGCCGTATTCAGCATTGCACCAGCAGCTCACAAGAGCTGCTGGTGCAACGCCGCCCCCTGCAGACTTGCGGCCAATCGGCTGCCAGCAGGGGGGTGTCAATCGTACTCGATCGGGTTGATTTCCGGCGATGTCTGTCCGTCTGCTCAGAGCAGGCAGACAGGTTATGGAGCAGCAGTCTTTGTGACCACTGCTTCATAACTGCTGTTTCTAGCGAGCCTGCTGGTTCGCCAGAAACACGGGGCATCAAGCACCATTCGGAACTTGATACATATGCCCCGTTGTCGGATGCATGCCCTTATCCGATGGACTTTGTTAAATCTGGCCCTTAATATGTGTACTCAGGTGCTGAGTTGTTAAAACTCTGTGTTCCAGCGAAGGCTGATGCTCACTAGTAGCAATTTGTTTACCTACTTAAAGTGATAGTAAATCCCGGGGTTTGTGACATGCTAAGATTTACAAAGGCTACAAATAAAGCAGACTTTTCGGTCAAGAAGTATAAAATACTTCATTCTGAAAGTTCCTTTATTTGCCAGCAGTGAATGTTGCGCTGAGTGCCTCAGGCCGCCCACGGCAGAACGCTATTTTGTCAATGAGGTGCTGTTAACCAATAGCGTGCTAGCCGTACAGCATAATGCCAACTGGGCAGGCAAAGCTATTGGCTAAGAGGTGGAATCTTCACCTCAATGAAAAAATAGTGTTCTGCCATGGGAGGCCTGAGGAGCTCAGTGCAGCATACGCTGCAGGCATATAAAGGAACTTTCAGCATTTGTTTTTTATACTTCATGACTGAAAGTCCCCGTTATTTGTAGCACTGGTAAATCCTAGCGTTTCACAAACCCTAGGATTTGCCATCACTTTAAGTTCATAACTGTTTTACAAATCACACAGTGTCTATATTAATGGGGCTTCGTATTCCCTCTATCATTTTGTTTGTGCTTGTTTCTCCTCACAGGTGGTTGGAGATCTCATGCTAAGAATACAGCGGATCCCAGATTTCACTCCAAAACTGCTACTTGTAAGGAAAAGATTACTAGGACTGGAACCTGATGGCCCAATGTAAGATCATATGAATGATTTACAGCACATGTAACTTCCTAGAATATATTGCTATGTACCCTAACCATGTGTTGTCTTTCTTTAAAATCCTCATAAAAGTATATAGAAGTATATTTCATATCCCATTACAATCGTTTATGCAAATAACTTTATTGTGCCAAATTGCTTCTGTGAAAAGTTATTTGGTACGTGCTAAAGTGGGAAATGCATATGCACACAGGAAAACGTTATCACTGTTGCAGTGAAATTCTACTTTTATGTGCTTTTAAATAAAATTAAAGATAGTAATATACAACACTTTAAGGGACAGTCTACTTGAAAAAAAAAATATTGTTTAAAAGATAGATAATCCCTTTATTACCCATTCCCCAGTTTTGGACAACTAACACAGTTATAATAATACACTTTTTTCCTCTGTGATTACCTTGGATCCTAAGCCTCTGCAGACTGCCTCCTTATTTCGGTGCTTTTGACAGACATGCATTTTAGCCAATCAGTGCTGACTCATAAATAACTCCACAGGAGTGAGCACAATGTTATTTATATGACACAGAAAAACTAGCAATGTCTAACTGTGAAAAACTGTCCAAATGCAATGAGATAAGAAGCTGTTTTCAACGGTTTAGAAATCAGAGCCTACCTAGGTTTAGCTTTCAAAAAAGAATACTAAGAGAACAAAGCAAATTTGATGATAAAAGTAAATTGGAAAGTTGTTTAAAATGGCATGCCCTATCTGAATCATGAAAGTTTAATTTTGACCAACCTTTAATAAAAAACCCTATGCATAGAACCTTAAAGGGACATTAAAAACTTTAAAATTGTAAAATGTTTAATAATGTTTACTAAAACAACAAAAAAACTTGCCCCTTTTACCTGTAAGGGCTCTCCATTTCCCGTGGGAATTGGAAGTCCAGGTTCCAGACTTCACAAGCACCACTATATTCTACACTACCATTGTATGCTCAGTCTGGTAAAAACTAATTTACAACACAGTCGTGGCCATTACCTTAAGAAAAATAAAATTCTATATTTATTCGATATTTAAACAGCTAACAGAACTTTAAAGGGACACTGAACCCAAATTTTTTTTCTTGTGTGATTCAGATAGAGCATGCAATTTTAAGCAACTTTCTAATTTACTCCTATTATCAAATTCTCTTCATTCTCTTGGTATCTTTATTTGAAATGCAAGAATGTAAGTTTAGATGCCGGCCCATTTTTGGTGAACAACCTGGGTTGTTCTTGCTGATTGGTGGATAAATTCACCCACAAATAAACAAGTGCTTTCCATGGTTCTGAACCGAAAAATAGCTTAGATGCCTTCTTTTTCAAATAAAGAAAGCAAGGGAAAGAAGAAAAATTGACAATAGGAGTAAATTAGAAAGTTGCTTAAATTTGCATGCTCTATCTGAATCACAAAAGAAAAAAATTGTGTTCAGTGTCCCTTTAAACATAAATCTACATACTATCCTCATGCTACTCCTTTCCTGTGAATATTTCAACATGTCACATTTTTATTTAGTATTTTATGTCCCTTTAACCTTTGCTGTATTGTTTCACATATAATCAGATTCTACGTGTCTAAATACATTTTCGTTTTGTTCTCTCCACAGTGTTGACCATATGACGTTATTGGAAGGAGTGATTATATTAGAGGAATTCTGCAAAGAGCTAGCTGCCATAGCGTTTGTCAAGTTCCACAGCTCCAGCACGCCCTGATGTTTTAAACAAATTGGATTTTACATACCTGCGAGACCAAAAGTTACTTTTTAAAAAAAATTTAAAAATGTGCAAATGGATTCTAACTTCACTTTGGACAAGAAGGGAAACTTGACACTTTATTATGCGTATTTGTCTATTGTGACCGCGTCTACAATGCCAGACGTGTTTTCTGGTTTTACTGCCCTCACCATGGGAACAAGTTGAATCAAATGTCTGACGATTATTTGGAGACTTCAGATTACATTGCTTTGGTCACTTTAAGTATTAATTGTTTTACATACTTTTTAAGGCTGTTCATCCGTTATTATGGGCTTCTTGTTTTTTAACATGTTCAGCAAACTGAATTTTTATTTTTTATTTTAAACTGGATTCGTGCAAAGGAGGAGATAATATCAAAATCTAAATATGTAAGCAAAAAAAAAAAAAAAGAAAATTCTCTCAGAACTTTATCCCGGAAACATTGGGCTTATTTATGGATTGTTTAGTCCAATAAAATTATTTTGCAAATTTAAGAGAACTCCTTGGATATCTACTTTAATTGTATTGAAGAGCGTCAGGAAGTACAACCCAAATTCATAGCTTCTGTTCCGGAAAGGAGTGCAACAATGTTACTTTTTTGTATCAAAAACATGATAGCATGAAAATAATGGTATTGTAAAGAGAAAAAAGCATATATATGGGTCATGTATTCCTTGCGTAATAGGCATTAGGTGTTTAATGTTTACTGCAAGAAATAGGATTGAGCAATTGTCCATTGCAGGTCAGAACCAAGTTTGTGTTGTTTAGCCAAGTGGTCAAATTTTGTTAAATTAACAGTGCAATGTACACAAATGTCCTCACTTCAATATAGAGCTCGGCAGAACCATTTCCAAAGTTGATTCATAATGGGGAAAAAATGATTTCACCATTAGATCAGCATGCTTCTTATAAGGAAACAGCTTGCTATAAAACACAGTACAATAATATTCTGAATGAATGGTTAAAAGGATAGAAATGTCAGAATTGAAATGTGCATGGCTGCATTTCAACTTTATATAGAAACATTTGTCCAATATAGTTCCATTAGCAAAAATGCCTATAGTCAAAGTTATTAACCTGTTTTTCAACGACATACGCACATATGCTGGGAAAGCTTCACAGGAACAAAACACACCACAGCCAGCTCTCTGAGCTTAAATAATGGTGCACAAGCCTTCACAGCATATGTGCATATGCCGCAGGAAAAACACTAATAGCTTTAACTAGACACATGTATTGCAAAAATACTTCAATGCATAATGGAAATGCAACCGTACACACACAAAGAAATCTGCTGACCCTGTATCTTCGTCACATTGGTTGGGAATTCCCGACTACCATTAATCTATAGAATTTTTACCTCTTGTGTTGGTGAAACTCCCTTTCTTCTAATCAATCATGTGTTCCCATATACTTTTGCAATGCTGAAACAAATCAGTCCTCTTTTTCCTGTCTCAATTCATCTTTTGATTGGTTATTTTAAAGGGACATTAAACTTAATATTTAATCTCACAGTAAAATGCTCAGTTAAATAAAAGAAAACAACATTGCAATATACATTTATTATTTATTTTGCCTGGTTTAGCTGTAAAACATCATACTTAAAGGGACATTAAACACTTTGAGATGGTTATATAAAATGATGAAACATATATATAATTGGAAATGGAAGTGCAGAACACTGTTATATTCCACACAGCCATTGGCTGCACACTCTAATGACCTAATTGGCCACAGCAGAGAATGTAACCTAAGTTACAACATGGCAGCTCTCATTGTTTTATAGACAATATATAGTATATATATATAGTCAATATTTAAACAGCCAATGAAACATTAAAAAATACAGCTATTTCATTCATCATTCTATCTAGCATTTTTGTAGTGTTTAGGTATATAGTGACATTTATGTGAGCATGCAGGAAATTCATTAATTTGTTGTAGCCAATCAGTAACACATTTACATTTGTTACTAATTGGCTGCAGCAAATGAGACAAGGAAAATTTGTCCCACCAGGTTTTGTGAACTATTTGTCCCACTAGGTTTGTGAACTATTCTTTATTTGCAAAACCTTGTACATTTACTAACAGTGACAGTGTTATATGATTTTGCAACATTTAGCTTTGCAATGCAGCTCTAAATTGCTGATATAATAAATGTTCTGTTTCACGTCCCTTTAAATGAGCCACTTCTCTTGTGCCATATTCTTTCATTCTGCTGTTTATTGCTTCTGCCACATGCTGCTATATTTGATTAAACCATCCAGAATCTAAAAATTCTCATATTAGTGTTCTTACTGTTTTACTTTTCTATCCTATGTAAATTTAATTTGTGTCTATACATATATCTTTTAAAGGGACATAATACTCAAATGCAAAATCACTTGAAAGTGATGCAGCATAACTGTAAAAAGCTGACATGAAAATATCACCTGAGCATCTCTATGTAAAAAGGTAAGATATTTTACCTCAAAATTTCTTAAGCTCACTAGAGTAAGTGTTCTGTGTACAGTTATACTTCAGCTTCTGTCCAGCTGCAAGTTGGAACAAAAATAGCCAATGAGCATCAGATGAGGCCATGTATTGCTTTGCTGTGATTTCATAGTAAACTTCCTTCAACTGAATAGGAAAATAACATGACTGTGCCTGCACATGTCAGATGCACGACTCACTTGCAAGTCCTGGGACTAGCATTCTTATTGGCTGATTAAAGTCTCTTTACAGTGGGGTGTGAATACTAAGGACATTTTGAGGTAAATATCTTCCTTTTTTATATAGAGACGTTCAGGTGATATTTTCTAGTCGGCTTTTTACAGCTATGCTGCATCACTTTCAAATTTTTCAACATTTTTGTATCCTCTCCCTTTTATGTAATACAAGAAATATATTTTCGAGAACCAGTGTTTGAGCAATTGTTGGGAAAAAAAGTATTAGATTATAATATTATTCCTGTTTTATATAAAATTGCTTAATTTTTTTTATTTTGTGGATGAGGCATATGATTTTATTTTATTGGAGATGCTCTTTCTTAGTAAAGTGTTTTTTGTTTTGTTTTTTTACAAGATTGTTTAAAAATGATTGTGTTAACCTCAGGGTTCAGATAGATGGCCACATTTACTAATGTGTAAAATTCAGTTATATATATAAAAAAATCATTTGATGTATCTAAAATCTATTTAATAATAAGACTTAACATTTTACCTTAATTTCTGATGTATTGCCCTAAATATTTAGCCCATAGTGCTGCATGATTTTGCTTTCATGTGTATGTGCTAAATTGTTCCAGTAATTATTGCAAACTAGCAGATTTGACAGTCAAGGTACTAGTTTAATTGTTTTTTGTTTTTTTACTGACATGCAATACTGCTTAAAGGGACAGTCTACTTGAAATTGTTTATTGTTTAAAAAGATAGATAATCCCTTTATTACCCATTCCCCAGTTTTGCATAACCAACACTGTTATATTAATACACTTTTTACCTCTGTGATTACCTTGTATCTAAGCCTCTGCAGACTGCCCCCTTATCTCAGTTCTTTTGACACATTTGCATTTTAGCCAATTTAGTCATAAATAACTCAACGGGAGTGAGCACAATATTATTAATGACACACATGAACTACTGCTGTCTAACTGTAAAAAAACTGTCAAAATGCACTGAGATAAGAGGCGGCTTTCAAGGACTTAGAAATTAGCATATGAGTCTACCTAGGTTTAGCCTTCAACAAAGGATAGCAAGAGAACAAAGCAAATTTGATGATAAAGGTAATTTTGAAAACTGTTTATAATTTGCACGTCCTATCTGAATCATGAAAGTTTAATTTTGACTAGACTGTCCCTTTAACTCAGGACTTGACAAATGTGAGGTCAAAATCTAGGAGCCAGACAAAAAATATAGATATTTGATGAATGATTTTGTATAAATGTGAGATGTCACAAATTCCTACCCATTATTTCCTTATGCAGTCTTCACCTACAGCTAGGTTCCTTGTTATCTATGCGCCTACATTATATTTGGATTGGCTGAGGAGCCCTAAGGATATACAATGACATAAATCCCAAGATCCCGTGACTTTGGCACTTCCTGCCTAAATGGAACCAAAGGCCAATGGTGATATAACAGAAACAAAATGTATAGTATTTTGTGTATATTCTTTGGATTATCTCACATCTATTATACTAATAATTACGTTTTGTCTTGTTTTAAATAAATTAACCATTTCCACCGGAGACAATATAGTGGTGCCGGTGTTCTGTCGGATTTTGCTCCCTCAATGTGCGGATGTGCATAATTACGTAATCGCACTTCACATATGTTTCGACAGAATGTGTGGAATGTGATTACGTAATTAAAAGCATGCGCAAATCGTTTAGTAGCAAATTTCGACGGACATCCTGATTATCCTCGCCTTCATTATTAAAGAGACGTCCACGGACATGTGCAAATACGCAGTTCAAGGTAGCAAATTTTGATTGTCTAACTTTATACAATCACATAACGTTTATACTAGCGTACGTCATCATCTCCATGTGTGTCCTCGATTTTATATATATATATGTCTGAGGAAGGGGAGTGTGTCCCCGAAACGTCACGCTTGATAATACATTTTTGATGAAAAGACCAGTGAGTGCCTTCCTTTACCTTATATATATATATATATATATATCATTTTTATTCAACATGCTGTATTGCATTTTTTTAAAATTATATACACAATCAACATGCATGGCGATGATGACGTATGCTAGTAGGAACGTTATGTGATTGCATGAAGGTAGACCGTCGAAATTTGCTACCTTGAACTGCGCATGTCCGTGGACGCCGCTTTAACAATAAATGCGTGGATAATCAGGCTGCCCGTCAAAATTTCCTATCAAACGATGTGCGCATGCTTTTAATTACGTAATCACATTCCTTCTTTTGAAACATGTGGAGTGTGATTACATAATTGTGCGCACGCGCACATTGAGGTAGCAAAATCCGACGGGACCCCTGCATTATACTTACCTGCATTTATTTTTTAGCCCTGGCTTACGTATACTTACTTTTATATTCTATTAATACTGGGGCCCTGAGGTATCAAAGGCAAATAGAAAATCTAATTAGAGGTGAATGAATTTCAAGTGTTTCTAAAAGCACTGGGGTTACTACTTACTATTATGTGCCCTTCCCCTTTATAGATTAGAAGAAATGTAAATCGCTGCAAACCTGCAGCTCATCTAGGAAAGGGAAATCAGTATACAGTGGGTAATATACCTTAGGCATGTGTGTCATAGCTCATTAGAAATAATTATTACAGAAAATGCTTTACTCACAAACGTTTTAGTTTATATTCCTGATCACATTTTAAAGTAACATGAAACCCAATCGTTCATGATACAGATAGAGCATGGGATTTTAAACAACTTTCTAAT
The DNA here is from genome assembly GCF_027579735.1 of Bombina bombina. NCBI lineage: Eukaryota > Metazoa > Chordata > Amphibia > Anura > Bombinatoridae > Bombina > Bombina bombina. The sequence continues at coordinate 233,651,471 of NC_069507.1, read as the reverse complement.
ATACTTCTATTATCTAATTTGTTTTGTTCTCTTGGTATCCTTTATTTAAAAGGATACCTATGCAGGCCCAGGGGCTACTGATTGATAGCTGCACATATATGCCTCATGCTATTGACTCACCCCATGTGTTCAGCTAGCTCCCAGTACTGCATTGCTATTTCTTTAACAAAGGATGTCAAGAGAATGAAGCAAATTAGATAATAGAAGTAAATTGGAAAGTTGTTTAAAACTGTATTCTCTATCTGAATCATGAAAGAACATTTGTTGGTGTCATGTCCCTTTAAGTACATCAGTAACCACCTGTCAGTGTTCTGTTAGCATTTTTTTAACATACAACAAACTATAGACTTTTCAGCTCTCACATATGTGCACCATATATATTTTATCTCGTTAGGTTATCCTTATTATCAGTAATATCCTTGCACTTTATATACAGTTCTTTGTTCTATCTTCCATATTCTGTATTCTGTAAAAAAGAAAAAAAATATAATAAAAAAAAATGTATAAACCTTTTGAATCTAGGTTCCTCCTTAAAGCAATTCTAGATTTGCATTCACAGACCCTTAATTTTTAATGCATTTCATTAAAAGGACATGAAACTCAAATTTATTTCTTTCAGATAGAGCGCACAATGTTAAACACATTTCCAATGTACTTCTATTATATAATTTGCTTTCTTCTCTTGGTATCTTTTGTTGGAAGACATACTTAGCTAGTCTCAGGAGCTAGCTGCTGATTGGTAGCTGCTCATATATTCTGCTTGTCATTGGCTTACTGATGTGATCAGCTAGCTCCCAGTATTGATTTGCTGCTCCTTCAATAAAGGATACCAAGAGAATTAAGCAAAATTAATAATATAAGTAAATTGGAAAGTTGCTTATAAACATATGCTCTATCAGAATCAGAAAAAGAAAAAGTTTGTGTTGAATATCCCTTTCAGCAAGAAAACTATAGAATTTTTGGAGAGTCTGTTGTGACCAATGATTTACTGCTAGAGCTACAGAGGATTTCTGTCTTCTTTAATAATGTGTCATTTCACCGCTGCCAGTATAAGTAGGAAGAAGTAGCCACAATAGGATCGTTCTGTATTTGCACTAATACCAATAGGTCTCTCTATAAACACATTTTGTTTAAATCTTTCAGTCTTCTGTTTATTTTGGTAGAGTATTTATTCTTGTATTTATCGTCTTCTGTTTTTGGTGTGGGCTGGGCCCCTGTTAGTTTTTTTACACCTGCAATTTAAGGCTTTACTTTATGTTCCTAAGCCCACACATAGAAACTTTCAGCTGTGCACGCTAAGGAGTCGATTCTCTAAATCGCTCCAGATCAGACGTGGTTTTTCATGCTGACCCTCGCAGGGGCTGCCATGGGTGGAATTATTGTACAAAAAGGGGCAGTTCCTGCGAGTGTCACGATTGCTCCTATATAAAGTTATGGAGCTCACTAGAAAGGGACACCGCTCCATAGCGCTTTTCTGCTGTCACACAATATTGCTATACTGACATTTTAATTATAGGTGTAAATAAAGGTAAAGGATTTATTTATAAACGATTTGTTGCTCCGGCAGGTAAAATTGATTATTGGAAAAACATGACAGGGCAGGGCAAATGTATAGTACTGTACACTGTCTGTTTAAGTCATTGCCTGCTAAACAAGGCATTTATTTGCCAATAAAGGGCCAGATATAGGGTTTTCGGGATCATTTGCGTGCAGGTTAAATTGCGCTTGTATTACAAGTTGAAAGGTAATGCACGATTTATGCTAGAATGATTACCGCAGTCTCAGAGCTGTGGTTAACTGTTTCGTATAACAAAAAAAAATTCACAAAACACATCAAAAATACATTACAAAGTATAGTTACACTCATACTAACACCATCTAATAAAAAAAATATTGCACACAAAAGTTATAAGGGCTCAAAGGATATGAGGTCTCAGGTGTTAGAAAAAATGGCAGCGAAAGGGCTTTAACATGAAGATATATACATATACATGTCTAAAGAAGTGCATTGGACCCCTTTGCTGTTAAGTAGATGAAAACATGTAAAATCATATCTATGCAATATTCCTATTTAATAAAGGTTTTAACTTTGTATTTACTGTAAATATTTCACATTCCAATGCTCTGCACATAGCAGACTATGTTCTATGTATTTCTAAATAGATATTTATATCTGTATATATCTATACCTATATATAATCATGTATATATAGATATAGATATATATTGTACCAAAATACTATCAGATATATGTAGAAATATGTATTTATGAATAAATATAACATATTCTGCTATGTGCAGAATATTAGAATGGGAAATATTCATATTTTCATGTTGGGTTAGCGCAAATGAGAATATGCGATTGTGTTTGCGTGAGTGGGGTGTTAGGTTTTTTATACTTTTTATTCTCTGTTGACTTCTATGGGGGGATATGTGAACAAGCACACAATAGTCTAAATTCTACTTTTAGAGCTTGTTGGGTTAGCGCAAGAGTGAAAAAACGGTTTACTTTCAACTCATCAAAATCTTAATTCTAGCGCAATTAACGCTCAAGCGGGAGCGTTCATTAGTGCTCCACTCATAATCTGGCCCAATGTGTTTAAATGTGCCTTCTGGATTTTTTTTTTCTTATATTGATTGATTTTTCACATAAGCATATGCTGTTAATGTATTTCTGTTAGGCATTTTAAATAAGGCAAGGATTGCTTATAAACCCTCACACTAAGAAAACCATCAGTAAAGTTTAGTAATATTTGTCATGACTAGCAGCCAAGAGCTTAGTTTTGCACTAAAGACGTGTGTGATTTCATGGAAATTATTTAGCTGCGGTTGCTCCCATACAATAAACAGTATGTATAGGATATCCCAGCTTTATTTGAGTTTTCTCTTTGTGTGTTAAAGGGACCGTTTACCCTTTAATTTTCTTCCGAATTATCCATTTTACCTTTATATCAGCATTTGAAATAGCTGATTTTGTCTGTGGTATCCCTACCTATACTTAAAGTTTCTAGACTATAGCAGGGGGTGTATTATGGCCTAGACCAACAAGGCCCGCACCAAGGACAGCAGATTTGGGGCATTTGGGGGGGGCAGCACGTTTTGCCATCACTTCAATCCTTGGTTATCTTGGGCACCTGGTTTTCCACTGGCGCCCTAAAAATTGCTGAAGCCATTTAAAATATCACCAAAGACTGATGACTACATGCCAGCCGCCGCAACCACTTACAGATTTAACCAGTTGTCGCTTCAAACGTAAATGTGCACTTAAAGGGACAGTCAATGCCAGATTTTTTTATTATTTAGAAAGATAGGTAATCTCTTTATTACCCATTCCCCAGTTTTGCATAACCAACACAGTTATATTAATATACTTTTTACCTCTGTGATTACCTTGTATCTAAGCCTCTGCAGACTGCCCCTTTATTTCTGTTTTGACAGACTTGCATTTTAGCCAATCAGTGCGAGCTCAACTCGACGTGCGCCAGCACAATGTTATCTATATAGCATACATGAACTAATGTCCTCTAGTGGTGAAAAAATGTCAAATTGCATTCAGATAGGAGGCGACGTTCAAAGGCTAAGAAATTAGCATATGAGCCTACTTAGGTTTAGCTTTCAACTAAGAATACCAAGAGAACAAAGCAAAATTGATGATGATAAAGGTAAATTGGAAAGTTGTTTAAAATGACATGCCCTATCTGAATTATGAAAGTTTATTTTTGACTAGACTGTCCCTTTAAAAAGAAACCAGGTTTTCATTTGCACATGGTAGCAAACACAGCTGCATGTCCTGAGAAGCAGCACTGTAAGAATTTGGGCTTTGCAACATGTAGAAAAAAATAGTAATAGTTTACTGTGCTAATACTGAGTGGGACTGTTCTTCACCCACTGACACTGAGTAGTATATTCCATATTATATCCCATATGCCTACATTGTAAAAACAAATGCATAAATTAAAAAAGGTATGTGTTTAAAAATACTATAGTACCTGCATAAGTGGATAAAAAAGGAGGTGAACATAGTTTCCCTATTCTCATTCCCCTAAGTCCCCTTAGTAAGCTCAGAATATATCAAATAAAATTTGTCATTGTTTAAAATAGCTCTGCATATCTGCATTAGTGGTCCTAATGCTGTTAATCCTATCAGTGATTATTGTTCAAAATAGTTGTCTGTTAATATAGGGGTGTGTACCTAATTAGTGCTCTGGTCACTCCCACTCTTTCCAATGTAAATGCTCTCCTTCCCTTCTCTCCCTCCTCACCTTCCCTTCTCTCCCTCCTCACCTTCCCTTCTCTCCCTCCTCACCTTCCCTTATTTCCCTCCTCTCCTTCCCTTCTCTCCCTCCTCTCCTTCCCTTCTTTCCCTCCTCTCCTTCCCTTCTTTCCCTCACCTCCTTCCCTTCTTTCCCTCACCTCCTTCCTGTCTCTCCCTTCTTTCCCTCCTTCCTTTCTCTCTCTCCTCTCCTTCCCTTTCCTTCTCTCTGTTCTTTCCATCCTCTCCCACATCTCCTTCCCTTCTTTCCCTCCTCTCCTTCCCTTCACTCCCTCCTTTCCTTCCTTCTCTTGTCTTCCTCCTTCCCTCTCCTTCCCTTCTATCATTTCTCTCATTCCCTTCTATCATTTCTCTCCTTCCCTTCTATCCCTCCTTCCCTTCTCTTCTTATTTTCCTCCTATCCTTCCCTTTCCTTCTCTCTCACCTCTCCTCCCCTTCTCTCTCACCTCTCCTTGCCATCTTTCCCTCACCTCCTTCCTGTCTCTTCCTTCTTTCCCTCATCTCCTTCCCTTCTCTCCCTCCTTTCCCTTCTCTCCCTCCTCTCCTTCCCTTCTCTCCTTTTCCCCCTAGTCTCCTTCCCTTCTTTCTCTCCTTCCCTTCCCTTCTCACCCTTCTCACCCTTCTATCCCTCCTCTCCTTCCCTTCTCTCCCTCCTTTCCCTTCTCTCCCTCCTTTCCCTTCTCTACCTCCTCTCCTTCCCTTCTCTCCCTCCTTTCCCTTCTCTCCCTCCTCTCCTTCCCTTCTCTCCTTTTCCCCCTAGTCTCCTTCCCTTCTTTCTCTCCTTCCCTTCCCTTCTCACCCTTCTATCCCTCCTCTCATTCACTTCTATCCCTCCTTCCTTTCTCTCCCTCCTCTCCTTCCCTTTCCTTCTCTCCAACATCTCCTTCCATTCTCTCTGTTCTTTCCATCCTCTCCTCTTCCCTTCTTTCCCTCCTCTCCTTCCCTTCACTCCCTCCTTTCCCTCCTTTTCTTGTCTCCCTCCTCTCCTTCCCTTCTATTCTTTCTCTCCTTCTCTTCTCTCCTTTTTTCCCTCATCTCCTTCCCTTCTATCCCTCCTTCCCTTCTATCCATCCTTTCCTTCTATCCCTCCTTCCATTCTCTCCCTTATTTCTCTCCTATCCTTCCCTTTCCTTCTCTCTCACCTCTCCTCCCCTTCTCTCCCACCTCTCCTTCCATTCTATTCCTCCTCTCCTTCCCTTCTCTCCCTCCTCTCCTTTCCTTCTCTCCTTCCCTTTCCTTCTCTCACCACTTTCCTTCCTTTCTCTATCACCTCTCCTTCCCTTCTCTCCCACCTCTCCTTCCCTTCTATCCTTCCTCTCATTCCCTTCTCTCTCTTGTCTCCTTCATTCCCTTCTTTCCCTCCCCTCCTCTACTATCCCTCCTCGTTTTACCTTCCCTTCTCTCCCTTCTTTTCCACTTCTCTTTCCCTTCTATCCCTCCTCTCCTTCCCTTCTCTTCCTCCTTCCCTCATCTCACTCATGACATGAAGCCCAACATTTTTTTTTCATGATGCAGATAGATCATACAGTTTTGAATATAGTGTTGCCATTTGGGCTAATTTCAAGCCCAGTTGGGCTAGTTTTAAACATGATTGTGCGGGAAAATTTGGGAGGTTGCTGGTTGCTCTTTTTTTGTGCTATTTTGAAGTGAGTGGTTTTTTTTGTGTGTGCTATTTACCTACACAGCAAACACCTCTAGACTCCCCCTTCCTTACAGCACTCAGAGTCCCTTCTGTTGGTTTCCTAACACAGTTTTGTTTTGCACATATGGTAATCCTTAGGGATATTAAAACCATTTTTTTATTTCGTGATTCAGATAGAGCATGCAATTGTAAGCAACTTTCTAATTTATTCCTTTTGTATTTTTTTCTTCATTCTCTTAGTATCTTTATTTGAAAAGCAGGAATGTAAGCTTAGGAGCCGGACCATTTTTGGTTCAGCACCTGGGTAGCGCTTGCTGTTTGGTGGCTACATTTAGCAGCATCTGTGACTAAAGGTTCCCTCCTGAAAGGAAAATGTTTGGATTTGAATACCTCACAACATTTTTGGCTAGGTATTAGGGGCTTAGGAGGTTGAGAGTGGCCAACGCCATTTTGTGGGCATATGTAGGGATATTTGGCTGTCTCAGAAAGATAGCGGGACAGATAGGTTTGCCATGTTTTACTGGACAGTTATGTGTTACACATGATGCAGTATGTGTAGGGAGAAACCTACATAGTATTGTCAAGCAGCAGTATGTGATGTCCAGAGGTACAATGAAAGTCCTTCCTTGCTCACCCTGCAGCATATGTAACTCATTACTGTCCAGGAAAACATATTTTTGCTGGCAACCCATGGGTCAGAATTAGAGACTGTCCTTCTCAAATAGGGACTGCTGGGAAGTCTGAAATAGCAAATACCAGCTATGTGCTAGAATACGAGTGGAGGAGTAGTTTGCACTCAAATGTTGATGTGTTTTGTGACTTCAGCAAAGTATATCAAGGGAATTAAGCATATTTGATAATAAGAGTAAATTACAAAATTGTTTTAAATTGCATGTAATGTTCTATCGGAATCCTGAAAGAAGATAAATGGGTTTCATATCCCTTTAGTAGGTGCCATTGGATGTAAACTGTAGTGTACTGAAAACATTTAACAATAAATGCTCTCAAGAACTAGAACATTATATTTTTTATCAAGGCATAAAGAATTTGCTAGACGTGCAAAAATTAATACTTTGTTATTCAGTTTGTAAACAAATAATGTAGTTATTCTTTTTGTTTGGCATTTACTTTGATCTGACACCAGATATTTCATATAAAAAGTGCAATTTAAAATATCTAAATAGCTGATTTCTAAGTATTAATATGGCTGTTTTTTAAGTTCTCAGTATACTGTAATTAAGCTTTCTTTACTAGGTGTGTTACAGTATGTTGAGTTTGTTTTTTACATCATATATGAAAATGTGAGGATTTCAAAGTTTACATTTATACAGTGTGGGTTACATTTTCTAAGCTAGGCTTGTCTGTTTATCCAAGTAGTGGTCCTATTATAGATAGCTAGACCATTACGGCACTGACAAATGAGGCAAGTAGGCAACTTGGCCTGCACTGAAATAAGCATGGACATAACTGCTAGGGGTTTTCAGGTGATCCAGTTGCTGCTATCCTTAACAGATATTCTTTGTGTCCTCATATATAAATATAAAAACATATGTATTTCAGATATGTGCAGAACATCTAACCATTTAATATGTTTAGGTAGGAACCCTTTTAATATGTCAAGGGCACTGGGAAATCCGGCAAAATCTCAAATCTTATGATATATGGGAGCCTTATTATTCTATAATAGTTCTGCTTGCATACAAACCCTGTACAAAAATAGTGGTGTCTTGCAGGGGAATAATATATTGTAATACTACAAATGTAAAGTGTTTTTTCACTATAGGCAGGTTGTTTCACCCTCTTTGGGGCTCTTCAGTATGATGTAGGTGCTATGTTATTGGACTCAAGCACTTATTTTACGTTTACGGCTATATGCCAGTTTTGCTGATGATAACATTAATTTTCGTAACCACACTTGCAAAGTGTGAAATGAATGCTTCAGCAGAACAGCAGCATCAACCATAGACAGCCTTTTTGGCCCATGTGGGGCTCATCCCTCCATTGTATTAATCTTAGCAAAAAACAAATATACTTATCTGTGCAAAATTGCAACACTTATAATTCAAAATCCATTTCAATATAATGGGCAGCCCTATAGCAAAGGGTGCAATGCTCGAGGACATCCGCATCAACCATAATGACTTGAGTGAGAAAGAGTCCCAAAGTAGCGAAACAGGCTGCCTATGGTTGATGCTGTGTTATTTTAGCCTCATGTATTTCACAGTTTGCTACCCTACTGGTTTAAACTGACAGGAGCATAAGGGGTGCCATATTAAAATGTATTTTGAATTGGTAATAAACTCTGTGGGATAATTTGTATATTCTATCCATTGTATATTTATTCCTTGCTGAACTAAATTAAATGGAGGTTTTAACTCACTCTATTAACAATACATTACTCTTGTACAATGGGAGTCCCTGGTCTAAGTGGGAGTCCCTGCTCTAAAGGATTTCCATGGGTGTAAGTGCAGACCCTGTTCCAAGGAGCTTACAATTTAGTGTTTCAGTGCTTTGCTCAAAGAACTTACAATCTTGTGTTTAAAGAGAACTTACCTCTAGGTACTTACAGTGTAGAGAAATAAAAGAAATCCTTGATGTAAGACTGCACACCGCATGTGACATAACACTAGTCCCTCTGAAATTGTCATCTCCCTGCCACTGCTATAGAGTATTCCAGTCTTCATTATACTGCTTGCCAGATATGAATCAGTCTATGCACATCTTGTAAGGATTTTTCATCCAATGCAAGAAGATAGGTGCATGACAGACTGTACCTTATAATGCATTATTGTTTTCAGTTTCTAATCTGAGGTATAAAATACAGGACCATCCCATGACGTATCAAATCTCATGCTTCACTAGGACTCTCTGCTTCAAAAATTCGAAAGTATTTGTCACACTGTGACTGTAGACATTCAAGTTTAGTGTCACAGACATGGTAGTCCTTGTTCCAGGGTGCTGCAGTTCTCAGATAAAATAGTAAACCATCTGCAAGGTGCTTATTACCTTGTAATATTATTGGTGTCCCTATTTCAAGGCATTGCATTGAGGATATAAGTGCAAATATATTTATCATATAATTGTATTCTCTTCGCCAAGATCTTTAACATTATTACATTATACAGATGTGTGCAGTGAGAGTGGATTTAAGCCATTCAATTTGATTTGATATCAGATTATTAAAGTTATAGCAGTGTAAGTGTAATTATGCTTTATTGTTGGTGTTAAGATTCAAGTTCTAGTGTCACAGAGATGATTTGTATATCTTGTATCAATAAGAATTGAAAAGTACAGAAAGGTTTAATCATACAGAACCAAATTAAAGCTTAAGATTTTTAAGAAATGGGAAAGTACAGGAAAAGCACGTCAGAAATGGGAAAAATGATCTGACCTCACTGCACATATCTGTAGGCTCTTGGAGGCGGATCTGTGTTTACAATCTAGTATGGTAATGAGATGTCTTGCTCAAAGATTTTACAAATTTGTTAATCTCAAAATATCTTACCTTGGATACTTACAGTTTAGTAAAATAAAATCTTTGAAGGACATCTGCCTTCAGCGCGTATACTGCTAGCCAGATGCGCATCAGTCAGATCTGAATTTATTTCAGATCGCTAATTGTCATCTTAGGTAATTTTTAATGAGGGTTCAGCACCAGTAGCGTATAAATTGCAGACCCATGCCATCGGGTTTGTATTCTAGGCCTTTACTAGAAGTCCTTGCTTTAGAGCATTTGCAGACTAATGATGGAGTAATTCTTACCATCCTTAAAGCTGGTTTAAAGCCTTTACTGTCAGCTGCAAGTCTTATAAAGATATGTAGAGGAAGCTCAGAAAGGCATTGGTGTGTCCTACAGTTATGGCTATAATACTTATAATGCTATCATATGTTTAAAATAATTACTTTAAAAAATAAAATATTTATTAAATTATATGTATTTTTTAAATAAAGGTGTGAAGATAATATTGATCATTAGCATATACAGTTGGTATGCTATGTTTTGTCTCAGAGTACTGGTGCCCATAGGAACCTACAAAGTTTAAACTATTACTTCTGTTATTTATCTGTATTATTTTACAATATATTTAAATGTGACTTAGTATTATTTAGTAACTGAGTTGGGGTGATCATGGTAATACTACCTTTAGTAATTGGTGTTCATACCTGCAGCTCCCACCGGATGCAATTGTGTTGGAGGTAGTCACTGTTCTTCATGCAAGCACATATACAGAGCTGTGGTTGTAAAGCACTAGCTGTACTGTAATGTGCTGGCTGTGAAATAAAGATATTAAGTCAGTGATTACTGAAGCTTAGAAGGATCAGCCTGCCATCTCTAGTAAAGTGAGCAGCAGTTTTGAGGGTGGTGGCTTTGTGTTGTCAGTTGGTTTTGTTACATAACTGCTGCATCACATAAGCCACTCCCCTAAGGTTGTCACCATGACAACCAGCCATCACATTACACCATGACTATCAGTTTAGCCTTTAGTTATGTTATTAGTGTAACATACAAAGTTTCATTATGCATAATAAAACAACTTTGTAATATACGCATTATTTATTTTGCCCCTTTTCATGTAATTTAGCTCTGAAAATTGTACATTGAGTTGGAACTGCATCCTGCTGAATTTTCAGAGCTAACTCTGCATCAAATATTTTTCTAATTGGCTTTAACAACTGCAAAACAATTCCCTTTATACTAACTTAATGGCAAGGATTAGCCTTGTTGTGTGCCAACTCAAACTTATTTGGCTCCTCCAAATAAGTCGAGTTTTGGCTGCGATTTTTCTTTCTCTTGTTAAGTGTATCCAGTCCACGGATCATCCATTACTTATGGGATATTCTCCTTCCCAACAGGAAGTTGCAAGAGGATCACCCACAGCAGAGCTGCTATATAGCTCCTCCCCTCACTGCCATATCCAGTCATTCTCTTGCAAGCCTCAACCAAGATGGAGGTCGTAAGAAGGGTGTGGTGTTTTATACTTAGTTTATTTCTTCAATCAAAAGTTTGTTATTTTTAAATGGTACCGGAGTGTGCTGTTTATCTCAGGCAGTATTTAGAAGAAGAATCTGCCTGCATTTTCTATGATCTTAGCAGAAATAACTAAGATCCATGGCTGTTCTCACATATTCTGAGGAGTGAGGTAACTTCAGAGAGGGAATGGCGTGCAGGTTTTCCTGCAATAAGGTATGTGCAGTTAATATTTTTCTAGGGATGGAATTTGCTAGAAAATGCTGCTTATACCGGATTAATGTAAGTAAAGCCTTAAATGCAGTGATAGCTACTGGTATCAGGCTTATTAATAGAGATGCATACTCTTATAAAAATGTAATATAAAACGTTTGCTGGCATGTTAATCGTTTTTATATATGTTTGGTGACAAAACTTATTGGGGCCTAGTTTTTTTCCACATGGCTGGTTTGATTTCTGCCTAGAGACAGTTTCCTGAAGCTTTCCACTTTTGCAATATGAGTGGGAAGGGCCTATTTTAGTGCTTTTCTGTGCAGCTAAAAATACTGACAGAGACATTCAGCTTCCCTCTGCATGATACAGGACATCTCTGAAGGGCTCAAAAGGCTTCAAAGTCGTGTTTGAGGAGGGTAACAATCACAGTAGACTGTGGCAGTTGTTGTGACTGTGTTTAAAAAATGTTTTTGTCATTTATTATTCTGTTTTTGTTATTAAGGGGTTAATCATCCATTTGCAAGTGGGTGCAATGCTCTGCTGACTTGTTACATACACTGTAAAAATTTTGTTAGTGTAACTGCCTTTTTTCACTGTTATTTCAAATTTTGTCAAATTTGTTTCTCTTAAAGGCACAGTAACGTTTTTTATATTGCTTGTTAACTTGCTTTAAAGTGTTTTCCAAGCTTGCTAGTCTCATTGCTAGTCTGTACAAACATGTCTGAAACAGAGGATACTTGTTCATTATGTTTAAAAGCCATGGTGGAGCCCCATAGGAGAATGTGTACTAAATGTATTGATTTCACCTTAAACAGTAAAGATCAGTCTTTATCTATAAAAGAATTGTCACCAGAGGGGTCTGTCGAGGGGGAAGTTATGCCGACTAACTCTCCCCACGTGTCGGACCCTTCGCCTCCCGCTCAAGGGACGCACGCTAATATGGCGCCAAGTACATCAGGGACGCCCATAGCGATTACTTTGCAGGACATGGCTGCAATCATGAATAATACCCTGTCAGAGGTATTATCCAGATTGCCTGAATTGAGAGGCAAGCGCGATAGCTCTGGGTTTAGATGAGATACAGAGCGCGTAGATGCTGTAAGAGCCATGTCTGATACTGCGTCACAATATGCAGAACCTGAGGACGGAGAGCTTCAGTCTGTGGGTGACGTCTCTGATTCGGGGAGACCTGATTCAGAGATTTCTAATTTTAAACTTAAGCTTGGGAACCTCTGTGTATTGCTTGGGGAGGTATTAGCTGCTCTGAATGACTGTGACACAATTGCAGTGCCAGAGAAATTGTGTAGGCTGGATAAATACTATGCAGTGCCGGTGAGTACTGATGTTTTTCCAATACCTAAAAGGCTTACAGAAATTATTAGTAAGGAGTGGGATAGGCCCGGTGTGCCCTTTTCCCCACCTCCTATATTTAGAAAAATGTTTCCAATAGATGCCACTACACGGGACTTATGGCAGACTGTCCCTAAGGTGGAGGGAGCAGTTTCTACTTTAGCAAAGCGTACCACTATCCCGGTTGAGGACAGTTGTGCTTTTTCAGATCCAATGGATAAAAAATTAGAGGGTTACCATAAGAAAATGTTTATTCAACAAGGTTTATTTTACAGCCGGCGGCATTCTGGTTTGAGGCCCTGGAAGAGGCCATCCATACAGCTCCATTGACTGAAATTGTTGATAAGCTTAGAACTCTTAAGCTAGCTAACTCATTTGTTTCTGATGCCATTGTTCATTTGACTAAACTAACGGCTAAGAATTCCGGATTCGCCATCCACGCGCGTAGGGCGCTATGGCTCAAATCCTGGTCAGCTGATGTGACTTCAAAGTCTAAATTACTCAACATTCCTTTCAAGGGGCAGACCTTATTCGGGCCTGGTTTGAAAGAAATTATTGCTGACATTACTGGAGGTAAGGGTCATACCCTTCCTCAGGACAGGGCCAAATCAAAGGCCAAACAGTCTAATTTTCGTGCCTTTCGAAATTCCAAGGCAGGTGCAGCATCAACTTTCTCCGCTTCAAGACAAGAGGGAACTTTTGCTCAATCTAAGCAGGCCTGGAAACCTAACCAGTCCTGGAACAAAGGCAAGCAGGCCAGAAAGCCTGCTGCTGCCTCTAAGACAGCATGAAGGAACGGCCCCCTATACGGCGATGGATCTAGTAGGGGGCAGACTTTTTCTCTTCGCACAGGCGTGGGCAAGAGATGTTCAGGATCCCCTGGGCGTTGGAGATCATATCTCAGGGATATCTTCTGGACTTCAAAGCTTCCCCTCCACAAGGGAGATTTCATCTTTCAAGGTTATCTGCAAATCAGATAAAGAAAGAGGCATTCCTACGCTGTGTGCAAGACCTCCTAGTAATGGGAGTGATCCATCCAGTTCCGCGGACGGAACAAGGACAGGGTTTTTATTCAATTCTGTTTGTGGTTCCCAAAAAAGAGGGAACCTTCAGACCAATTTTGGATCTAAAGATCTTAAACAAATTCCTCAGAGTTCCATCTTTCAAAATGGAAACTATTCGGACCATCCTACCCATGATCCAAGAGGGTCAGTACATGACCACAGTGGACTTAAAGGATGCCTACCTTCACATACCGATTCACAAAGATCATCATCGGTTCCTAAGGTTTGCCTTTCTAGACCGGCATTACCAATTTGTAGCTTTTCCCTTCGGGTTGGCTACAGCCCCGAGAATCTTTAAGAAGGTTCTGGGCTCACTTCTGGCGGTTCTAAGACCGCGAGGCATAGCGGTGGCTCCGTATCTAGACGACATCCTGATACAGGCGTCAAGATTTCAAATTGCCAAGTCTCATACAGAGATAGTTCTGGCATTTCTGAGATCGCACGGGTGGAAAGTGAACGAGGAAAAGAGTTCTCTATCCCCACTCACAAGAGTCTCCTTCTTAGGGACTCTTATAGATTCTGTAGAGATGAAAATTTACCTGACGGAGTCCAGGTTATCAAAGCTTCTAAATGCTTGCCGTATTCTTCATTCCATTCCGCGCCCTTCGGTGGCTCAGTGTATGGAAGTGATCGGCTTAATGGTAGCGGCAATGGACATAGTGCCATTTGCGCGCCTACATCTCAGACCGCTGCAATTATGCATGCTAAGTCAGTGGAATGGTTACACAGATTTGTCCCCTCTGCTAAATCTGGATCAAGAGACCAGAGATTCTCTTCTCTGGTGGTTGTCTCGGGTCCACCTGTCCGAGGGTATGACCTTTCGCAGGCCAGATTGGACAATTGTAACAACAGGTGCCAGCCTTCTAGGTTGGGGTGCAGTCTGGAACTCCCTGAAGGCACAGGGATCGTGGACTCAGGAGGAGAAACTCCTTCCGATAAATATTCTGGAGTTAAGAGCAATATTAAATGCTCTTCTGGCTTGGCCTCAGTTAGCAACACTGAGGTTCATCAGATTTCAGTCGGACAATATCTCGACTGTGGCTTACATCAACCATCAAGGGGGAACCAGGAGTTCCCTAGCGATGTTAGAAGTCTCAAAAATAATTAGCTGGGCAGAGACTCACTCTTGCCACCTGTCAGCAATCCATATCCCAGGCGTGGAGAACTGGGAGGCGGATTTTCTAAGTCGTCAGACTTTTCACCCTGGGGAGTGGGAACTCCATCCGGAGGTGTTTGCTCAGTTGATTCATCGTTGGGGCAAACCAGAGTTGGATCTCATGGCGTCTCGCCAGAACGCCAAGCTTCCTTGTTACGGATCCAGGTCCAGGGACCCAGAAGCGACGCTGATAGATGCTCTAGCAGCGCCTTGCTTCTTCAACCTGGCTTAGGTGTTTCCACCGTTTCCTCTGCTCCCTCGACTGATTGCCAAAATCAAACAGGAGAGAGCATCAGTGATTCTAATAGCACCTGCGTGGCCACGCAGGACCTGGTATGCAGACCTAGTGGACATGTCATCCTTTCCACCATGGACTCTGCCTCTAAGACAGGACCTTCTAATACAAGGTCCTTTCAATCATCCAAATCTAATTTCTCTGAGACTGACTGCATGGAGATTGAACGCTTGATTCTATAAAAGCGTGGCTTCTTCGAGTCAGTCATTGATACCTTAATACAGGCACGAAAGCCTGTTACCAGGAAAATCTATCACAAGATATGGCGTACATATCTTTACTGGTGTGAATCCAAGAATTACTCATGGAGTAAGGTTAGGATTCCTAGGATATTGTCCTTTCTCCAAGAGGGTTTGGACAAAGGATTATCAGCTAGTTCCTTAAAAGGGACAGATTTCTGCTCTGTCTATTCTTTTGCACAAGCGTCTGGCAGAAGTTCCAGACGTCCAGGCATTTTGTCAGGCTTTGGTTAGAATTAAGCCTGTGTTTAAACCTGTGGCTCCCCCATGGAGCTTAAACTTGGTTCTTAAAGTTCTTCAAGGAGTTGCGTTTTGAACCCCTTCATTCCATTAATATTAAGCTTTTATCTTGGAAAGTTCTGTTTTTGATGGCTATTTCATCGGCTCGGAGAGTCTCTGAGCTATCTGTCTTACAATGTGATTCTCCTTATCTGATTTTTCATGCAGATAAGGTAGTTCTGCGTACCAAACCTGGGTTTTTACCTAAGGTGGTTTCTAACAAGAATATCAATCAAGAGATTGTTGTTCCATCATTGTGTCCTAATCCTTCTTCAAAGAAGGAACGTCTTTTACATAATCTGGACGTAGTCCGTGCCTTGAAGTTTTACTTACAAGCTACTAAAGATTTTCGTCAAACATCTTCCCTGTTTGTCGTTTATTCTGGACAGAGGAGAGGTCAAAAAGCTTTGGCAACCTCTCCTTTTGGCTTCGGAGTATTATACGCCTAGCCTATGAGACTGCTGGACAGCAGCCCCCTGAAAGAATTACAGCTCATTCTACTAGAGCTGTGGCTTCCACCTGGGCCTTTAAAAATGAGGCCTCTGTTGAACAGATTTGCAAGGCCGCGACTTGGTCTTCGCTTCACACTTTTTCAAAAGTTTACAAATTTTATAACTTTTGCTTCTTCAGAGGCTGTTTTGGGGAGAAAGGTTCTTCAGGCAGTGGTTCATTCCGCTTCCTGCCTTGTCCCTCCCATCATCCGTGTACTTTAGCTTTGGTATTGGTATCCCATAAGTAATGGATGATCCGTGGACTGGATACACTTAACAAGAGAAAACATAATTTATGCTTGGATCTCATGGCGTCTCGCCAGAACGCCAAGCTTCCTTGTTACGGATCCAGGTCCAGGGACCCAGAAGCGACGCTGATAGATGCTCTAGCAGCGCCTTGCTTCTTCAACCTGGCTTAGGTGTTTCCACCGTTTCCTCTGCTCCCTCGACTGATTGCCAAAATCAAACAGGAGAGAGCATCAGTGATTCTAATAGCACCTGCGTGGCCACGCAGGACCTGGTATGCAGACCTAGTGGACATGTCATCCTTTCCACCATGGACTCTGCCTCTAAGACAGGACCTTCTAATACAAGGTCCTTTCAATCATCCAAATCTAATTTCTCTGAGACTGACTGCATGGAGATTGAACGCTTGATTCTATAAAAGCGTGGCTTCTTCGAGTCAGTCATTGATACCTTAATACAGGCACGAAAGCCTGTTACCAGGAAAATCTATCACAAGATATGGCGTACATATCTTTACTGGTGTGAATCCAAGAATTACTCATGGAGTAAGGTTAGGATTCCTAGGATATTGTCCTTTCTCCAAGAGGGTTTGGACAAAGGATTATCAGCTAGTTCCTTAAAAGGGACAGATTTCTGCTCTGTCTATTCTTTTGCACAAGCGTTCTGGCAGAAGTTCCAGACGTCCAGGCATTTTGTCAGGCTTTGGTTAGAATTAAGCCTGTGTTTAAACCTGTGGCTCCCCCATGGAGCTTAAACTTGGTTCTTAAAGTTCTTCAAGGAGTTGCGTTTGAACCCCTTCATTCCATTAATATTAAGCTTTTATCTTGGAAAGTTCTGTTTTTGATGGCTATTTCATCGGCTCGGAGAGTCTCTGAGCTATCTGTCTTACAATGTGATTCTCCTTATCTGATTTTTCATGCAGATAAGGTAGTTCTGCGTACCAAACCTGGGTTTTTACCTAAGGTGGTTTCTAACAAGAATATCAATCAAGAGATTGTTGTTCCATCATTGTGTCCTAATCCTTCTTCAAAGAAGGAACGTCTTTTACATAATCTGGACGTAGTCCGTGCCTTGAAGTTTTACTTACAAGCTACTAAAGATTTTCGTCAAACATCTTCCCTGTTTGTCGTTTATTCTGGACAGAGGAGAGGTCAAAAAGCTTTGGCAACCTCTCCTTTTGGCTTCGGAGTATTATACGCCTAGCCTATGAGACTGCTGGACAGCAGCCCCCTGAAAGAATTACAGCTCATTCTACTAGAGCTGTGGCTTCCACCTGGGCCTTTAAAAATGAGGCCTCTGTTGAACAGATTTGCAAGGCCGCGACTTGGTCTTCGCTTCACACTTTTTCAAAAGTTTACAAATTTTATAACTTTTGCTTCTTCAGAGGCTGTTTTGGGGAGAAAGGTTCTTCAGGCAGTGGTTCATTCCGCTTCCTGCCTTGTCCCTCCCATCATCCGTGTACTTTAGCTTTGGTATTGGTATCCCATAAGTAATGGATGATCCGTGGACTGGATACACTTAACAAGAGAAAACATAATTTATGCTTACCTGATAAATTTATTTCTCTTGTAGTGTATCCAGTCCACGGCCCGCCCTGTCATTTTAAGGCAGGTCTAAAATTTAATTAAACTACAGTCACCACTGCACCCTATGGTTTCTCCTTTCTCTGTTTGTTTCGGTCGAATGACTGGATATGGCAGTGAGGGGAGGAGCTATATAGCAGCTCTGCTGTGGGTGATCCTCTTGCAACTTCCTGTTGGGAAGGAGAATATCCCATAAGTAATGGATGATCCGTGGACTGGATACACTACAAGAAAAATAAATTTATCAGGTAAGCATAAATTATGTTTTTGAAAACCAATTGCAGTAAACGGGATTTAATTTTGTTAAACAAATGTTTACACTTGGCTGATATGCTACTCCGTAGGACAGTAACAGGAATGTCTTGTAATTGCAA
The DNA here is from genome assembly GCF_027579735.1 of Bombina bombina. NCBI lineage: Eukaryota > Metazoa > Chordata > Amphibia > Anura > Bombinatoridae > Bombina > Bombina bombina. Next base: position 233,633,297 of record NC_069507.1, on the reverse strand, counting down.
GGTGTTTACTGTCCCTTTAAGTTCCAACAAAACTCCCATTTTAAATCCTGAGTTTCCAGTGCTTATATGTTGGGAATAGATTATTAAAATGACATGAACTGCTTTGGTCTGGTAATATCTACAGAGCTATTGACTGAGCCTCAGTATCATGTCATGTGATTACCTCTGGGGTTACTTGCCATACTAATTAGCATATGTAAGTGTGCAGTGTAGCTAAGAAACTACAGTTGCTAGGTCTGTCATTATTTAATAGTAGATTCCCCATGTTTAGAAGCCTTTATGTCTGTATATTTTTTGTATTAATTATAAAAATACTGGACACTTAATGACCCCTTTCAGCTAAATGTAAAGGGCCTTCTATGCCTTTATGCATTAGAAATATGGCTCAAAAAGAAGTTACACTGTGCATGTTCTATTATATGAGTTACAGGCAACCATGGGGGTGTTCAGTCATTGCTAGGTGTTTACTTCCGGAAGCCAAGGGAGTCACATCACTGCTCTGTACAGGTGTTACTGGCAACCAAGAGGATAAAATGACTGCTTAGTTGTGAAAAATATATGCAGTGGGATCAAGGGTGGAGCCGTAGGTTGAGCTTTTGTGGGGACATTGTGTGAATCCAGATAAGTCCCATGTCCAGTCACCTATAGGTTGTCCGTTATTTTTACGGAGCTAGCAACCCTGGGTGTATAGAATCATAGCAAACTAGTACAACATTCTTTTTGTAGCATTGAATTTATATTGAATATGTGCAGCTCATGTAACTGAAGCTTTAATTCCAGGTGATCACTGTGGTTATAGTGATCACCTGGCGTGCAACAATGGGCATTAAAGGGACAGTCTACTCTAGAATTGTTATTGTTTAAAAAGATAGATAATTTCTTTATTACCCATTCCCCAGTTTTTGATAACCAACAAGGTTATATTAATACACTTTTTACCTCTGTGATTACCTTGTATCTTAGCCTCTGCAGACTGCCCCCTTAGTCTCTATGCACCCTTGTTTTAAGACCTAGAAGCCCCTATATGCACATCAAAGTTATATAAATCTAGCAAAAAGCACTTATTTATATGACACAACCTTCTTTATTAAAATTTTGACAAAAATTATACATTTTTTTTCACAGATGTCTTACATGTCATGATAATAAAGTAATAGTATAGTTTGAACCTGCTGGACGTGCTAGAAAAAAACTATATATATTATGTGTGGGTTTCTTACTGAAAAATGACCTACAGTTGGGCTTAAAGGGATATGATCATTTTAAAAAGTTTCTAATTTACTTCTATTGTCAAATGTGCTTTATTCCCATGATATTCGGTGTTGAAAAGATACCTAGGTAGGCATCTGAAGCAAATGGATAACATTCTTGCAAAACTGCTGCCATATAGTGCTCAAGAAATGGGCCAGCTCCTAAACTTACGTCGCTGCTTTTCAACAAAAGATAGCAAAACAACAAAGAAACATTGAAAATAGAAGTACATTACAAAGTTGTTTAAAATCACATGCTCTATCTGAATCATGAAAGGAAAATGTTGGGCAGCATCTAAAAACGCCAAAACAGCTCAGCACATGGGTGGAAAAGGCTCAGCAGTGAGATTGTTAAATAAAAAATACATAATTTAAAAGCAAACACAGCAGATGCCTAGTAGAGAATATAGAGGTTGCAAACTTTTGTGACAATGTATTAGGCAAATGTCAACCTGCTGACAAACTTGGCGAGAATTTTACAGGAAACGTGACCCACAGTTTTTGTTGTTTTATTATTTGCAGGGAAATTATGTTATCAATGTAATACAAAGAAACAATGCACCACTGATATGGGCACTGAATGTACTTTTTATGTAGCCTGTAGTTTTTGTTACATTTAGTGAATAAGATGTACACAACAGCTTGATAATTTAACTTTCACATTAGTCAGTTACATGTCACACAATGCTGGTTCGGAAACAACATTTTGACTTCAGAAAAAATTGTGTAATTATGCATAGTAAAAAAGACTAGTATACTTTCATTATTTTAGAAGAGCACTTCATAAAAAAAAAATCATTCTACTTCGGGGGAGGGGGGGGCAGTTGCGGCGCCCAGGAACGATATTGGAAAAGAGCGATAAACTCCACATTTACTTATACATGTTATATTTTTATTGTGGAAATTACTTCAGAAAGGTAACGGGGGGGCATGGATAGGTTCCCAGCGGTGGTTGTTGCGCCCTGGGCAGGTATTGGAACAGATTGCCCTTTTCCAATATCATTCCCGGGCGCCTCAACCACCACTGTGAACTTATCCATGCCCCCCCCACGGCGGGATGTGGTACCTTCCAACCGTGTGCTGGAATTTGGAACGCTAAACTCCAGCTTTACCAAAACTGGATTAGTCCTCCTTGCTTTGTTCCTCCTTATTCCCAGAGTACAATCTCTTTTATCTCACTGTGACTTTCTCAGTGGAGACCTATCTTGCAGCTTATCAGTCTGATCCTGTCAAATAACAGCCCTGGCCCTAAATACCAGGCAGATCTCCTGTGAACAAGACATCAAAATACTCCACAAAGAAACATTTATGGGCATTTTAGTTACAGCTCTCTAGAACCCCCCCCCCTCCCAGTTATATATTGGACACCTTGAAACACTAAATAAGATAGAGCCTTATCATTAAAGTAGCTTCCCGCTAAAGTCACATTAATAAAAGCTTTATTGCACAACCACATACAACAAACCTATTTTCCAGTGATCGTACGCTTGTTGAATGCTTAAATATGTTAGAATACAAAGTTTAATTACGTGCAGTAAATAAGATAGTATTTGTGTTTTATTTTAATAACATCAGTGGGGGCTTTTTGGTTACTGATGCATGCTTTGAGGGTTCTATAACGTCCCAGCAACTAAAGGCATTCCTTAAAAAAAAAAAAACACTTTTACAGATTTGGGCCACATTGGTTCATGGTACTTGGAGTTTCAGGGAGATTGCATTCCATTTGCTGGCACCAGGGAGACGCTATTACAATCAGGGAGACTCCCTGAACTTCAGGGAGAGTTGGGATGTCTGAGAACAGAAGATGGAATTCCTTGCTTAGTCCCTCTTTACTCCCAGAGTACAATCTCTTTAAAGGGACACTGAACCCAAATTTTTTCTTTCATGATTTCAGATAGAGCATGGAATTTTAAGCAACTTTCTAATTTACTCCTATTATCAAATTTTATTCATTCACTTGGGATCTTTATTTGAAAATCAAGAATGTAAGTTTAGATGCCGGTGTTCTAAAATAAGTTGTATACCATAGGAATATGTGCACCACGTCACTTCCGGTGACGTGTAATCAGCTGTTGGAGGGGTGTGTCGCTCACTGCGCATGAGCAAGAGTCCCAACCTCCTACAAACAGCTGTTTAAGGCGACTTATTTGAGAACGGGTCGAAGAATTCTATGGACCGTAATCTGCAATGCGTAAACAATGCTGCGCATGCGCACATGGCCCTACTCCTCAGTGATCCATTGTGCACCGCCGACTTTCCGTGCCTGGGGGGGTGCTCATGGGGATTACAGCACCCCCTGTGTAACTTACGTAAGCCCCATCAGCACTCCCTGTAAACTGTAAGTCGGCGGCGTGCGATGGAACAATTTAGAAATTGAATGGAGGTGGGCAAATCAAACGGTCTACGGACCGATCAGATAATACATACATAGTAAAAAAGCGTTACTGCATTATCTGATTGGTCCGTGAAGTCAGTGGCTGTACAACCGATAGGGTCCACTGTGCCGCTAGTGCCTTGTCTGATGAGTGAAGAGTAGGGCCATGTGCGCATGCGCGGCACAACTCATTCAATTCCTCGACCCGTTGTTCTCAAATAAGTCGCCTTAAACAACTGTTTGGAGGCGGTTGGGCCTCTTGCGCATGCGCATTGAGCGCCACACGCCTCCAGCAGCTGATTTAGGTTGCGCATATCTATGCGGTATACAACTTGTATTAGAACACCGGCCCATTTTTGGTGAACAACCTGGGTTGTTCTTGATGATTGGTGGATAAATTCACCCACCAATAAACAAGTGCTGTCCAGTTCTGAAGCAGAAAATGGCTGGCTCCTTAGCTTAGATGCCTTCTTTTTCAAATAATGACAGCAAGAGAACGAAGAAAAATTGATAATAGGAGTAAATTAGAAAGTTGCTTAAAATTGCATGCTCTACCTGAATCACGAAAGAAATTTTTTTGGTTCAGTGTCCCTTTAAGCTGTGCCTCTCATAACGGTGCCGCCTATTCTATTTTAAAGGGCACAAAAGTGTTGTCAGATGCTAAGCGATTCCCCCTCCCTCATCTGCAACACCTCATACTACAACTCCCAAACACCACTGCGGTTTGGTGTAGCGCAACGCCTTATATATATGTCATAGGATTGCGCTGTATTTTCCTCAGCTTACTACTACTACACAAATGACGACCGAGGCAGTATAAGATATTACAGGAAGCTTTGTCCAAAGAGGGCGTGGTTAAAAAAACAACAACGTTTCTCTACCAATAAGATTATTTGGGCGTGGCTTACTCGTAAAAACTACCTAAGAAATTAATACGTGGGCGTGTCTTGTTGGTAGAACGCACCTCAACTACCTCAGTTCTTTCTTGTATAATCACAGGGTGGGCGTGTCGTTTCTTCAACTCTACCTGTCACTCACTATTGGGGCGTGGCTTCCTACTACTGAATGTCAGCATGGCTGGGGAACTCGCTGTTAGGCTGCAGTCTCTGAGCGGCCTTTTCCCTGTGTATAAACCCAAAGGGCCAACCTCAGCGCAGGTCCTCAATGATCTGAAGGGCAGGTTGCTGAGAGGTCAGGGGATGGATGTATTTGTCCTATGTGTATCATTTTGTGAGAAAGAATAAAGGTGTCAACTCTATTTGTGAGCAACAACACGTAAATAAGGGGTTAAAACAAAATCATGTTTGTGTCTAACAAATCTCCATATCCTTTCAATAAAGGATTTTATTTAACCTCTTGGCTGCCAGACAGGGCAATGTATATGTATTGCACACCAGGGGGTTAAACTTAACCTCTACTGGGTAACACCAGGTACAGCTGTTATTTCAGATGTTTCAATTCTTTCTTTGTGATATTTATAAAGTAAATTAATAAGGAATTTTATGTTGAAATATTGTCCTTTGTTTTGCAGAAGCTGGTCTGAAGGAATACGGGAAAAAAAGGAAGCAGACCCTGAAGATCGGTCATGGAGGGACTCTGGATAGTTCTGCGTCTGGCGTGCTGGGTAAGTGCTGTGTATAGTTCTGCATACAGCTTGTTGGGTAAGCACAATTAGTAAGCACAGTGTATGGATAGTTCTGCATACAGCATGTTGGGTAAGCACAGTGTATGGATAGTTCTGCATACAGCATGTTGGGTAAGCACAGTGTATGGATAGTTCTGCATACAGCTTGTTGGGTAAGCACAGTGTATGGATAGTTCTGCATACAGCTTGTTGGGTAAGCACAGTGTATGGATAGTTCTGCATACAGCTTGTTGGGTAAGCACAGTGTATGGATAGTTCTGCATACAGCATGTTGGGTAAGCACAGTGTATGGATAGTTCTGCATACAGCTTGTTGGGTAAGCACAATTAGTAAGCACAGTGTATGGATAGTTCTGCATACAGCTTGTTGGGTAAGCACAATTAGTAAGCACAGTGTATGGATAGTTCTGCATACAGCATGTTGGGTAAGCACAGTGTATGGATAGTTCTGCATACAGCATGTTGGGTAAGCACAATTAGTAAGCACAGTGTATGGATAGTTCTGCATACAGCATGTTGGGTAAGCACAATTAGTAAGCACAGTGTATGGATAGTTCTGCATACAGCATGTTGGGTAAGCACAATTAGTAAGCACAGTGTATGGATAGTTCTGCATACAGCATGTTGGGTAAGCACAATTAGTAAGCACAGTGTATGGATAGTTCTGCATACAGCATGTTGGGTAAGCGCAGTATATGGATAGTTCTGCATACAGCATGTTGGGTAAGCGCAGTATATGGATAGTTCTGCATACAGCTTGTTGGGTAAGCACAGTAGTAAGCACAGTGTATGGATAGTTCTGCATACAGCATGTTGGGTAAGCGCAGTATATGGATAGTTCTGCATACAGCATGTTGGGTAAGCGCAGTATATGGATAGTTCTGCATACAGCTTGTTGGGTAAGCGCAGTATATGGATAGTTCTGCATACAGCTTGCTGGGTAAGCACAGAGTATGGATAGTTCTGCATACAGCTTGTTGGGTAAGTGCAGTGTATAGTTCTGCATACAGCTTGTTGGGTAAGTGTAGTGTATAGTTCTGCATACAGCTTGTTGGGTAAGTGCAGTGTATAGTTCTGCATACAGTATGTTGGGTAAGTGCAGTGTATAGTTCTGCATACAGTATGTTGGGTAAGTGCAGTGTATAGTTCTGCATACAGCTTGTTGGGTAAGTGTAGTGTATAGTTCTGCATACAGCTTGTTGGGTAAGTGCAGTGCATAGTTCTGCATACAGTATGTTGGGTAAGTGCAGTGTATAGTTCTGCATACAGTATGTTGGGTAAGTGCAGTGTATAGTTCTGCATACAGCTTGTTGGGTAAGTGCAGTGTATAGTTCTGCATACAGTATGTTGGGTAAGTGCAGTGTATAGTTCTGCATACAGCTTGTTGGGTAAGTGCAGTGTATAGTTCTGCATACAGCTTGTTGGGTAAGTGCAGTGTATAGTTCTGCATACAGTATGTTGGGTAAGTGCAGTGTATAGTTCTGCATACAGTATGTTGGGTAAGCACAGAGTATGGATAGTCATGCATACAGCTTGTTGGGTAAACACAGTGTATGGATAGTTCTGCATACAGCATGTTGGGTAAGTGCAGTGTATAGTTCTGCATACAGCATGTTGGGTAAGTGCAGTGTATAGTTCTGCATACAGCATGTTGGGTAAGTGCAGTGTATAGTTCTGCATACAGCTTGTTGGGTAAGTGCAGTGTATAGTTCTGCATACAGCTTGTTGGGTAAGTGCAGTGTATAGTTCTGCATACAGCTTGTTGGGTAAGTGCAGTGTATAGTTCTGCATACAGCTTGTTGGGTAAGCACAGTGTATGGATAGTTCTGCATACAGCTTGTTGGGTAAGTGCAGTGTATAGTTCTGCATACAGTATGTTGGGTAAGTGCAGTGTATAGTTCTGCATACAGCTTGTTGGGTAAGCAGTGTATGGATAGTTCTGCATACAGCTTGTTGGGTAAGCAGTGTATGGATAGTTCTGCATACAGCTTGTGTGGTAAGCACAGTGTATGGATAGTTCTGCATACAGCTTGTTGGGTAAGCACAGTGTATGGATAGTTCTGCATACAGCTTGTTGGGTAAGCACAGTGTATGGATAGTTCTGCATACAGCTTGTTGGGTAAGCACAGTGTATGGATAGTTCTGCATACAGCTTGTTGGGTAAGCACAGTGTATGGATAGTTCTGCATACAGCTTGTTGGGTAAGCACAGTGTATGGATAGTTCTGCATACAGCTTGTTGGGTAAGCACAGTGTATGGATAGTTCTGCATACAGCTTGTTGGGTAAGCACAGTGTATGGCTAGTTCTGCATACAGCTTGTTGGGTAAGCGCAGTGTATGGCTAGTTCTGCATACAGCTTGTTGGGTAAGCGCAGTGTATGGATGGTTCTGCATACAGCTTGTTGGGTAAGCGCAGTGTATCGATAGTTCTGCATACAGCTTGTTGGGTAAGCGCAGTGTATGGATGGTTCTGCATACAGCTTGTTGGGTAAGCGCAGTGTATGGATAGTTCTGCATACAGCTTGTTGGGTAAGCGCAGTGTATGGCTAGTTCTGCATACAGCTTGTTGGGTAAGCGCAGTGTATGGATGGTTCTGCATACAGCTTGTTGGGTAAGCACAGTGTATGGATAGTTCTGCATACAGCTTGTTGGGTAAGCGCAGTGTATGGATGGTTCTGCATACAGCTTGTTGGGTAAGCACAGTGTATGGCTAGTTCTGCATACAGCTTGTTGGGTAAGCGCAGTGTATGGATGGTTCTGCATACAGCTTGTTGGGTAAGCACAGTGTATGGATAGTTCTGCATACAGCTTGTTGGGTAAGCGCAGTGTATGGATGGTTCTGCATCTTGAGTTTTGGGTAAGCACAGTTTATGGATGGTTCTGCATCCAGCATGTTGGGTAAGCAGTGTATGGATGGTTCTGCATCCAGCATGTTGGGTAAGCAGTGTATGGATGGTTCTGCATCCAGCATGTTGGGTAAGCAGTGTATGGATGGTTCTGCATCCAGCGTGTTGGGTAAGCACAGGATGTTGGGTAAGCATAGTGTATGGATATCTCTGCATACTGCGTGTTGGGTAAGCACAGTATATTGGGTATGGACAGTTATACATCCAGCATGTTGGGTAAGCACAGTGTATGGATGGTTCTGCATCCAGCATGTTGGGTAAGCACAGTATATGAATAGTTCTGTATTCAGCGTGTTGGGTAAGCGCAGCATGTTTGGTAAGCAGAGATTATGGATGGTTGTGCATCCAGAGTGTTGGGTAAGCACAGTGTATTGATGGTTCTGCATCCAGCGTGTTGGGTAAGTGTAGTGTATGGATGGTTCTGCGTCTGGCATGTTGCGTAAAATGAGTATACTGACATAGGAACAGTGGTGTGCTTAGGTGTGGTGCTGTCCTAGGCCCAGAGTTTTCTGCCACTCACATCTGTTTTATAATATATTTGCCTCATTCATTTCTCACAACTGAGTTATTAATCCCTTCCTGCCAGTCTCATACAGAAGGTCTGGGCAAATTGCAGGAGCCAGGAAGAAAGCGCTCTTTAAAGGACTATTAGAATTGAAAATTAACCTGCTCTAATCCCCTGCAATGGGGTTAAACACACAGTAGAAATACCATTTGTGACTCCCGTGCTTCCCTGCGCTAGTCGCACAACTCAGATGTACATCTAGCGCTGCTGATTTGATCAGCTGCGTTTTCCGCATGGGACCAGCAGTGCTCTGCCTCTGTGAGTATCTAGCCATATTTCTACTGTGTGTTTAAAGGGACAGTCAACACCAGAATTTTTGTTGTTTAAAAAGATAGATAATCCCTTTATTACCCATTCCCCAGTTTTGCAAAACCAACACTGTTTATATTAATACACTTTTTACTTCTGTGACTAACTTGTATCTAAGCATCTTCTGACCACCCCTAATCACATGACTTTTAGTTATCTATTGACTTGCATTTTAGCCAATTAGTGCAGTGTCTGCCACTAGCCACGGGCGTGATCACAATGCTATCTATATGGCCTACATGAGCTAGCTCTCCCCTGCTGTGAAAAGTAAATAAAATAGAGGCGGCCTTCAAGGGCTTATAAATTATCATATGCACCTTCCTAGGTTTGCTTTCAACTAGAATACCAAGAGAACAAAGCAAAATTGTTGATAAAAGTAAATGGAAAGTTGTTTAAAATTACATGCCCTGTTTGAAAAATGAAAGTTTTTTTTTTGGACTTGACTGTCCCTTTAAATAAAGGGGTTAAATACACAGTGCTGCAAGATTAGAGCAATGTAATTTTTGACTATAATGGCCCTTTAAATTTTGTTTGACATTTATTTATTTTTGACCGTTCTGCATATATCTATAAATGTGTTATATGAATTCTTGGCTTGCGATTTTAGAAGCTGATCTGAGTGCTATGCCCTGCTGGATAACCTGTCTGCACAATTCCAGTGCAGCGATGCCCAAATGCTGCCCAGTAACACCCAGGTTCTTTCCCTGTTCCAAAAGTCTTCACCTCTAATTTGCCTTGCTCCTCCCTGAGCCAAGACTATAGGGACAAATGATGGAAAGTATTATCGTTTGTTAACCCCTTACAAAGATGCAGTGTTAACTTCCTACTTCTGGAGAGCAAGGGCATTTATTAACTTCTTACTGACACACAGAATGGAATATATTACTGTCTCTGGACAATGCACCCCTGCCTCCAACATTCACTGGCATATCACAAATAAATCACTTTCAGTTTTACGGTTCTTGATTAAGGGTGTGGGTAGGATGACCAGCAAGTAGGAGTAGTGATACAAAAGTGCTATAATTTAGATGAGTACATCAGTGGCATAGAGAGTAACAGTTATATACCTTACAGCTGAATTAGAATTTGCTGCCCCTAAAAACTGACACTCTAGGACTGTAGTCAGGTCAGCCATTTTTTTTATACTTAAAGGGACAGTCAACACCAAAATTGTTATTGTTTAAAAATATAGATAACGCCTTTACTACCCATTCCCCAGCTTTGCACAACTAACATTGTTATAGTAATATACTTTCTAACATTTAACCCTTTCCTGCTGAGGATAAAGTGTCTACATCGGAACAGTTGTTCGCGATTGTGCACACAATTGCAAGATTTCAATTATTGGATCGGGTCTGGGGGGCGTCCCTATAATGCTAGCAACGCCCTCCAGACCGCGATCAAATCCAGGAAGTTCAGAAGTCTTCAGGACAGCCGTTGGCTATGATGATGTATTCCGTCATAACGGAGCTAAATCCCAGTACAACGGCATAATGGCTGTATAATGGCTGCAAAAGGTTAAACCCCTAAATTTCTGCCTGTTTCTAAGCCACTACAGACCGCCTTTTATCACATGCTATTTATTACCTTTTTACAACAGGAGACTGCTAGTTCATGTGCGCCATATAGATAACATTGTGCTCGCACCCATGGTTTGTGCACAACACATCACTAATTGGCTAAAATGCAAGTCAATAGATTATAAATAAATTGTCATGTCATCAGGGGGCAGTCTGCAGAGGCTTAGATACAAGGTAATCACAGGGGTAAAAAGTATATTAATATAACAATGTTGGTTGTGCAAAACTGGGGAATGGGTAATAAAGGCATTATCTATCTTTTTAAACATTACAATTTTTGGAGTTGACTGTCCCTTTAAATATCTTTGCCTGCTAGGAGGGGTACATCACTTTAAGAAAGAATCTCACAAATCAAACCGACAGAGGCAAACAAGAGAGAGGTGAGCTTGACAGCTTCTTGATTGACACTGAATTGTTCCATAAATGCACTGTGTTTTGTTGGGGGCTTGTATATTTTCTTTTAGTATCCTTTGTTAAAACTTAGCTACTGTCCATGATGGCATACTGAGGTGGTCTTAGGAGCGTGCATGTGTCTTGAAGGGCCAGTCTACTCCAAATGTTTTACTTTTTAAAAAAAAGTATAGATAACACCTTTACTACCCATTCCCCAGCTTTGCACAACCAGCATTGTTATATCAATATCTGTTATAGTCCTTAAACCTTTATATTTCTGCCTGCCTTTTAGCCACTGCAGACAGCCTCTTATCTCAGAGCATTTTTATAGCTATTCACAGCAAAACGCTGCTAGCTCTTGTGTGCCATATAGATGACATTGTGCTCACTCACGTGGGGTTATTCATGAGGCAGCACTAATTGGCTAAAATGCAAGCCTGCAAATAGGATAAACACAGAACAGAGGGGCGCCTCATGTGTAGAAAAACGGTACCACAAGCAGATACACATCAATTATATCCAAATGGGTACTCAAATATGACAGGAGCACCCTTTTGTGCTGGTAGCAGTGGGGCTGATATCTCAGTGTGCCCCCCTCTTATCCGTGTTGTAAGTCTGTAAATAGCACTGAGATAAGGGGGCAGTCTGCAGAGGCTTAGATACAAGATAATCACAGAGGTATAAAGTGTATTAATATAACTGGGTAATGAAGGGATTATCTATCTTTTAAAGAATAGCATTTTTTGGTGTAGACTGTCCCTTTAAGCAATATATGGCAGCAGTATTTGTAACACATACACACTCCTGAACCTACCTAGGTACTCTGTCATGTAAAGGAGGTAAGTTTCAATAAAGCATATACCAAGAGATAAAAGTAAATTTGATCATAGAAGTAAACTGGATTTTCATTTAATGTTGCTCTATCTGAATAAAAAAAAAATTGACTTCCATGTCCCTATGAAGTATTTTTTCCCAGTATCATTAAATTGAGCATATTCTGTAGAAATTTATGATTTCTTGGCCATTTTTCAGAGAATATGAATGATAACACAAAAACTTTTCTTTCACTCATGGTTAGTGTTTGGCTGAAGCCATTTATTATCAATCAACTGTGTTTACTCTTTTTAAATCATAATGACAACAGAAACTACCCAAATGACCCTGATCAAAAGTTTACATACCCTGGTGATTTTGGCCTGATAACAAGTACACAAGTTGACACAAAGGGGTTTGAATGGCTATTAAAGGTAACCATCCTCACCTGTGATCTGTTTGCTTGTAATTAGTGTGTGTGTATAAAAGGTCAATGAGTTTCTGGACTCCTGACAGACCCTTGCATCTTTCATCCAGTGCTGCACTGACGTTTCTGGATTCTGAGTCATGGGGAAAGCAAAAGAATTGTCAAAGAATCTGCGGGAAAAGGTAGTTGAACTGTATAAAACAGGAAAGGGATATAAAAAGATATCCAATAAATTGAGAATGCAAATCAGCAGTGTTCAAACTCTAACCAAGAAGTGGAAAATGAGGGGTTCTGTTTGATAACATACTGCATTCATCTTGCCATCAATTCTGACCAAATTTCCTTTGCCTTTGTAGCTCACACATCCCCAAAACATCAGCGAACCACCTCCGTGTTTCACAGTAGGAATGGTGTACCATTCATCATAGGCCTTGTTGACTCCTCTCCAAATGTAGCGTTTATGGTTGTGACCAGAAAGCTCAATTTTGTTCTCATCACTCCAAATGACTTTGTGCGAGAAGGTTTGAGGCTTGTCTCTGTGCTGTTTGACGTATTGTAAGCGGGATACTTTGTGGCATTTGCGTAGTAATGGCTTTCTTCTGGCGACTCAACCATGCAGCCCATCTTTCTTCAAGTGCCTCCTTATTGTGCATCTTGAAACAGCCACACCACATGTCCTGTATTTTACCTGAAGTTATTTGTGGGTTTGTCTTTGCATCCTGAACAATTTTCCTGGCAGTTGTGGCTGAAATTTTAGTTTGTCTACCTGACAGTGGTTTGGTTTCAACAGAACCCCTCATTTTCCACTTCTTGATTAGAGTTTGAACACTGCTGATTTGCATTCTCAGTTCCTTGGATATCTTTTTATATCTCTTTCCTGTTTTATACAGTTCAACTACCTTTTCCTGCAGATCCTTTGACAATTCTTTTGCTTTCCCCATGACTCATAATCCAGAATCGTCAGTGCAGCACTGGATGAAAGATGCAAGGGTCTGTCAGGAATCCAGAAACTCATTGACCTTTTATACACACACACTAATTACAAGCAAACGCATCACAGGTGAGGATGGTTACCTTTAATAGCCATTCAAACCCCTCTGTGTCAACCTCTGTGCATGTTATCAGGCCAAAATCACCAGGGTATGTAAACTTTTGATCAGGGTCATTTGGGTAGTTTCTGTTGTCATTATGGATTAAAAAAGAGTAAACACAGTTGATTGATAATAAATTGCTTCAGCCAAACACTATCCATGAGTGAAAGAAAAGATTTTGTGTTATTCATATTCTCTGAAAAATGGCCAAGAAATCATAAATTCTGCCAGGGTATGTAAACTTATGAGCACAACTGTGTGTGTATATTTATATATATATATATATATATATATATATATATATATATATATATATATATATATATATATATATATTATATATATATATATATATATATATATTTATCTATATATCTATCTCTTAGGGGTTCCTGCTGCACTAAACTGATCAGACACTAAGCCCGTAATGGGTGTTTTATTGCATTATTAATAGCACAATGTGTCAGAGGGTCACTTGCATCTCACAATAGGTTTACTGTAAAGCTTCATGCAGTACCCATGACCTTAGGGCTAATATGTGCGTATGCCCTGATCTGTTAAATGATTCCATTGTCACATCAAAAGGAAATCTAAATGTTTTTTTTTTATTCTCATCTTTAGTAGTCGGAATTGGAGATGGAACTAAAATGCTGGGTACAATGCTGACTGGGTCAAAGGTAAATCAAAATACAAACTGCAGTGAATCACCAATGAATGTTTGTTCTAACCACTGCATGAATCCCTCTGGCAGAAGAAACCATTGTTTTACTGTAATATATTTTATTGATGTTACAGGTGACAAACTATTCTGCAACTCTCATACCATTGTTTTTTCTCTTTTGTGAAAGGCCTGGTGAGCTATAGGGCACTGCACCCTGAGTGGCACTGGCGTATTGAATAAATTCATCATTTTTGTCCAGCTCTTGTTCATTGTCAACTGCATCTGTTTTTATTATTTAAATTACTCTAGGTGTAGTCACCTTAAGTGTAATAGGGGCAAACCAGACATGGACTCCTTGTGCACATGCATACATGAGTATACGACTCCTGGCTCATGTGCATAGAGGGGGATACGACTCAAGAGCATAGCAGATTGTACAACTCCTTGCTTACACGCATAAACGGGGTGGCCACTCCTTGCTGAAGCGCATAGCAGAGTGTATAACTCCTTGCTTACACGCATAAACTAGAATGCGACTCCTGGCTCACGTGCATAGAAAGTTACACGACTCCTTACTCAAGGGCATAGCGGATTATACAACTCCTTGCTTACACGCATAAACGGGGTGGCGTGTGCATAAAGGGGTACGTGACTCCTTGTTCACGCGCATAGAGGAAAATGTACAACACCTTGTTCACGTGCAGCTTTTTAGTGCTTCTAAAGTTGAACGAGCCATCACATAGTTTGTTCCCTGAGCTAACTGGTTATGTGGAATTACTTTTTAACATACTATGTGAGTCAGAACATTGTTCAAATACATAGACACCTTTTTTGCTGAAATTGATTTTCTATAGCCAAACTGCATCCACCTCTAGTCTTATTTGAAGGAGTCAATCTGGACTTATTAGGGTAAACAAGGCAAAATCTCCATTGTTTTGTTATCTTATCATCTCTGCTGATGTCAACTAAAAGAACGGTAAACAGTTTGTAATTAATTACAAGACGTCTGTTGTTTTGCTATAGAATAACATAACAAGTCTAAATGTTTTTGTTTTCTGCAATAGTTTTTCAAAGCCAGGCTTTAGTCTGCAGACTAGGTTGTTATGTTAGTATAATAGGAAATGTTTTGCAGTCTATTAGCTGTTGAAGCCTATTAGGGTAAGATGTGCAGCAGGGTTAGCCTTGAGAAGTCAGCAGGTGCATTTTGAGCTTTAAGAAATAGACAATCCACAATTTTCAGAGCTAAATTGCATGAATGGGGGCTAACATAAATAATGAAAATATATTACGTTATTTTACTTCACATAACTAAGCATTTAAAAACAAATATGTAGCAGGGTTATGCTTGTAAAGTATGCAGTGTGCACTTTCTGTTCTCAGAACTGGAAAACCCACACTTTTTAGACTTAAATGACAGGGAATGTTTTTTTGTTGTTTTTTTCTTTAACCCATAATTTAACATTTTATATTACAATCGCAGTATTTATTTAAAGGGACAGTCAACACCAGAATTTTTGTTGTTTAAAATGAAAGATAATCCTTTTATTGCCCATTCCCCAGCTTTGCATAACCAACACTGTTATAGGAATACACTTTTTACCTCTGTGATTACCTTGTATCTAAGCCTCTGCAGACTGCCCCCTTATTTCAGTTCTTTTGACAGACTTGCATTTTAGCCAATCAGTGCTCACTCCAGGGTAACTTCACGTGCATGAGCTCAATGTTATATATATGAAACACATGAACTAACGCCCTCTAGTGGTCAAAATGCATTGAGATTAGAGGCAGTCTTCAAGATCTAAGAAATTAGCATATGAACCTCCTAGGTTTAGCTTCAACTAAGAATACCAAGAGAACAAAGCAAAATTGGTGATAAAAGTAAATTGGAAAGTTATTTAAAATTACACGCCTTATCTGAATCATGAAAGTTTTTCATGAAAGTTTTTTTTTTGGACTTGACTGTCCCTTTAATAAATGGATCCCAGTTTATACTACTATTATTTGAGTTATTTTTATGTGTGTTTGTGTATTCCTCAATATTATTGGTCTAAAAGCACAATATTCAATATTCAGACCTGCCAGCTTTGTAAAATATCATAGTGTGCACAAACCTGCCAGCTTTGTAAAATATCATAGTGTGCACAAACCTGCCAACTTTGTAAAATATCATAGTGTGCACAAACCTGCCAACTTTGTAAAATATCATAGTGTGCACAAACCTGCCAGCTTTGTAAAATATCATAGTGTACAGAAACCTGCCAGCTTTGTAAAATATCATAGTGTGCATAAACCTGCCAGCTTTGTAAAATATCAGTGTGTGCAGAAACCTGCCAGCTTTGTAAAATATCAGTGTGTGCAGAAACCTGCCAGCTTTGTAAAATATCATAGTGTGCACAAACCTGCCAGCGTTGTAAAAATATCATAGTGTGCACAAACCTGCCAACTTTGTAAAATATCATAGTGTACAGAAACCTGCCAGCTTTGTAAAATATCATAGTGTGCACAAACCTGCCAGCGTTGTAAAAATATCATAGTGTGCACAAACCTGCCAACTTTGTAAAATATCATAGTGTACAGAAACCTGCCAGCTTTGTAAAATATCATAGTGTGCATAAACCTGCCAGCTTTGTAAAATATCATAGTGTGCACAAACCTGTCAGCTTTGTAAAATATCATAGTGTGCACAAACCTGCCAGCTTTGTAAAATATCATAGTGTGCATAAACCTGCCAGCTTTGTAAAATATCAGTGTGTGCAGAAACCTGCCAGCTTTGTAAAATATCAGTGTGTGCAGAAACCTGTCAGCTTTGTAAAATATCATAGTGTGCAGAAACCTGCCAGCTTTGTACAATATCATAGTGTGCAGAAACCTGCCAGCGTTGTAAAAATATCATAGTGTGCACAAACCTGCCAACTTTGTAAAATATCATAGTGTGCACAAACCTGCCAGCTTTGTAAAATATCATAGTGTGCACAAACATACCGGCTTTGTATAATATCATAGTGTGCAGAAACCTGCCAGCTTTGTACAATATCATAGTGTGCACAAACCTGCCAGCTTTGTAAAATATCAGTGTGCATAAACCTGCCAGCTTTGTAAAATATCATAGTGTGCACAAACCTGCCAGCTTTGTAAAATATCAGTGTGCATAAACCTGCCAGCTTTGTAAAATATCATAGTGTGCATAAACCTGCCAGCTTTGTAAAATATCAGTGTGCATAAACCTGCCAGCTTTGTAAAATATCATAGTGTGCACAAACCTGCCAGCTTTGTAAAATATCAGTGTGTGCATAAACCTGCCAGCTTTGTAAAATATCATAGTGTGCACAAACATACCGGCTTTGTATAATATCATAGTGTGCAGAAACCTGCCAGCTTTGTATAATATCATAGTGTGCATAAACCTGCCAGCTTTGTAAAATATCAGTGTGTGCAGAAACCTGCCAGCTTTGTACAATATCATAGTGTGCACAAACCTGCCAGCGTTGTAAAAATATCATAGTGTGCACAAACCTGCCAGCTTTGTAAAATATCATAGTGTGCACAAACCTGCCAGCTTTGTAAAATATCATAGTGTGCACAAACCTGCCAACTTTGTAAAATATCATAGTGTGCACAAACCTGCCAGCTTTGTACAATATCATAGTGTGCACAAACCTGCCAGCGTTGTAAAAATATCATAGTGTGCACAAACCTGCCAGCTTTGTAAAATATCATAGTGTGCACAAACCTGCCAGCTTTGTACAATATCATAGTGTGCACAAACCTGCCAGCGTTGTAAAATATCATAGTGTGCACAAACCTGCCAGCTTTGTACAATATCATAGTGTGCACAAACCTGCCAGCTTTGTACAATATCATAGTGTGCACAAACCTGCCAGCTTTGTATAATATCATAGTGTGCACAAACATGCCGGATTTGTATAATATCATAGTGTGCATAAACATGCCAGATTTGTAAAATATCAGTGTGCACAAACCTGCCAGCTTTGTACAATATCATAGTGTGCACAAACCTGCCAGCTTTGTACAATATCATAGTGTGCACAAACCTGCCAGCTTTGTATAATATCATAGTGTGCACAAACCTGCCGGCTTTGTATAATATCATAGTGTGCATAAACCTGCCGGCTTTGTATAATATCATAGTGTGCACAAACATGCCAGATTTGTAAAATATCATAGTGTGCACAAACCTGCCAGCTTTGTATAATATCATAGTGAGCACAAACATACCAGCTTTGTATAATATCATAGTGAGCACAAACATACCAGCTTTGTATAATATCATAGTGTGCACAAACCTGCCAGCTTTGTATAATATCATAGTGTGCACAAACATGCCAGATTTGTAAAATATAATAGTGTGCACAAACCTGCCAGATTTGTAAAATATCATAGTGTGCACAAACCTGCCAGCTTTGTAAAATATCATAGTGTGCACAAACCTGCCAGCTTTGTAAAATATCAGTGTGCACAAACCTGCCAGCTTTGTAAAATATCAGTGTGCACAAACCTGCAAGCTTTGTAAAATATCATAGTGAGCACAAACATACCAGCTTTGTATAATATCATAGTGTGCACAAACCTGCCAGCTTTGTATAATATCATAGTGTGCACAAACATGCCAGATTTGTAAAATATCATAGTGTGCACAAACCTGCCAGATTTGTAAAATATCATAGTGTGCACAAACCTGCCAGCTTTGTAAAATATCATAGTGTGCACAAACCTGCCAGCTTTGTAAAATATCAGTGTGCACAAACCTGCCAGCTTTGTAAAATATCAGTGTGCACAAACCTGCAAGCTTTGTAAAATATCATAGTGTGCACAAACCTGCCAGCTTTGTAAAATGTCAGTGTGCACAAACCTGCCAGCTTTGTAAAATATCAGTGTGCACAAACCTGCAAGCTTTGTAAAATATCATAGCGTGCACAAACCTGCCAGCTTTGTAAAATATCATGGGGTGGGGGGAACTTCCGGGCGGCGGCCATAACCGGTCACAAGAGTGTTAGTCTCTTCAAACTTCAGAACAAATCTACTTAAAATCCTCTTTCTAACACTACATCGTGCATCTTACTTGACCAAAGATTCATCACCAAAGTACGCTTTTTCGCATAATACCACTATTTTTGGTCTTGATACTGAACTCAGCATGCCAGAGTAATACAAAGGTTGCGTCCTATCATCTAACCCCTCAGTAGGGCACTCAGGTGCTCCTATCGTTAAAAGGCAGGGATTTCCCGCAAGGTACTGCAAGAACATTCCTTGATAAGACAACGCAAATTTTCATCACAGTTGTGCTCATTACGCCTGCCTAACGCCTTTTATTAAGTTTCTGCTATTGAGATCCCTGCAAATTTCTTTGAGGAGCTATGCAGCCTAGTTACTAGACACCATGCGGCTATGGAGGACACGCTGGTCACAACACTCAGCACTGGTTTACTTCAGCAACCCTACCAATCCAGGCCTAATGGAGCGGGGTGTGAGGGTGGTGGCGTTCTGGGGCCCCGGCGCCCACTACCTACTACCAGCGCTTCTATGGAAGACCTGAATCACCGTGATACGGAACCTGCAATCGGGACTAATGAGAGGCTGGCGAGGCAACCAGAAAATGCTTCAGAGAGCTGCATTATTATATTCCAAGCCTCCGATCCCGCACTCAAAATGACCCAACTTGTTTTTCCAAAAAAACCAAGAGTCCATCAATTGTAACACGCAAGTTTCTCCAGCAAAAGTTGACCATGGGGATGGAAACTTACATGCCGCGTGCCTCCCTACCGTTGCGTCAGTGTTTTGTGAGACCCTCCACACAGCTTCACAGTTCCCTAAGTGGGATCCGGGCGGTTCATCTCTCTTGGACGTAATTGCAAGATACGCTTGACCTCCGGGACCAGGAGGCTGCTCAGAGGCAAGTACTCCATCATTGTCTCCTATACGGCTTGTTTACCGCTGTAGACGGGAATTAGAGGTCTGTTGATTGGGACGCACCATGGTACAGCCTACTTGCTCTGACACTAAAAGCAAGTTGAATACATTATTATGTCACCCAGCTCCCTAAATATAAGCTGATGAGCACAAATGTATGGACATTAAACTTGCAATAAATATCACTTACACTGTTTTTCTCTTTAGGAACTAGATTTACTTTTGTGAGCTTTAAACCTGCAGTGCACACCAATAATGTGCGTAATTAGTTCCATTTGAATCAATACTGTAGTTGCATACTAATCATAGAGGTTACTTTTGAATTGAACTTGTAATGCTATTCTCCATTTTAACAATATACTCTGATAATCCTACATGTTACTGTTGTGGTCTCCACTATATTATGACCTGAGACCTTCTCTTTTCAATACATTTGTCACACTTTTTTAGTGCAGGCTGGTCCTGCACTTAAAAGTGGTGATTCAGCTATTTCTCCTTAAGTCACTAGTGAACGTTATTTGTGCCTATAGAGTAGACTAACATAGCATGGGCTTTTACACACACAGCTTTAATGAATAGAATTAGTGCTTTAGACTACGAACCGGTATAACGCTTGGTTTGATTTACTCCCCACACTTGGAGTTTTAGTTAATCTCTAAGTGGATATATCTAAATGACTATTAGTGCACACATATAGTGTGCAGAAATCTGCCA
Source organism: Bombina bombina (assembly GCF_027579735.1). Classification (NCBI taxonomy): domain Eukaryota; kingdom Metazoa; phylum Chordata; class Amphibia; order Anura; family Bombinatoridae; genus Bombina; species Bombina bombina. Next base: position 233,612,642 of record NC_069507.1, on the reverse strand, counting down.
GCTTTGTATAATATTATAGTGTGCAGAAACCTGCCAGCTTTGTATAATATCATAGTGTGCACAAACCTGCCAGCTTTGTAAATATCATAGTGTGCACAAACCTGCCAGCATTGTATAATATCATAGTGTGCACAAACCTGCCAGCGTTGTTAATATCATAGTGTGCACAAACATGCCGGCTTTGTATAATATCATAGTGTGCACAAACCTGCCAGCGTTGTATAATATCATAGTGTGCACAAACCTGCCAGCGTTGTAAATATCATAGTGTGCACAAACCTGTCAGCTTTGTATAATATGTGTGCACAAACCTGCCGGCTTTGTATAATATCATAGTGTGCACAAACCTGTCAGCTTTGTATAATATGTGTGCACAAACCTGCCGGCTTTGTATAATATCATAGTGTGCACAAACCTGCCAGCTTTGTATAATATTATAGTGTGCAGAAATCTGCCAGCTTTGTATAATATCATAGTGTGCACAAACCTGCCAGCTTTGTATAATATTATAGTGTGCACAAACCTGCCAGCTTTGTATAATATTATAGTGTGCAGAAATCTGCCAGCTTTGTATAATATCATAGTGTGCACAAACCTGCCAGCTTTGTATAATATTATAGTGTGCAGAAATCTGCTAGCTTTGTAAAATATCATAGTGTTCACAAACATGCATAACCAATGGCAACGCAGGGAATGGAAATATAAAGAAATAAAATGTAACATAAAACAATTTATTTCATGTATGAGATTATTCCTGATTTACAAAAGGGATCACAAGGGAACTCTGAAAGCTTGTAAGGATAAGTTAAGTAAGAAAATAAATATCACTAATGTTATAAGAAATGTTTTGGGGATATTATTTCATGCTTTGATAAATGTTGTACATCATTTTTGGCAGTTGCTAAGCGTTGTTTGTTTCTCTGCCTTTTCAGAAATACACCACAGTTGGGGAGCTGGGAAAAGCCACAGACACACTGGATGCTTCAGGGACTGTAACGGAAGAGAAACCCTTTGGTATGTGATGTTAGTCCTTCTTATTTAGGGACTGCGCACTAGCGTTGTGTATTTGTGACGATGTGAATGCGGAAGGCAGCGGCCGGCCATGGTATTCTGCCTTTTTGGAGTCAGATTCCTTCTTGTGCAACACACTAAACTCTGTGCAAATCCAGACTTTTGTGTGCTGTACTTTCACAAGAAGAAATACGGCTCAGAATAGAGCCAAATGCCGCGAGCGACCACCTTCTTCCACATTTAGAACATTTACGAATGATCCGATTGCACATGCATATTGCTTACTGTTCTGCACAAACAAATATAAACTGAAACAATTACAGCGAAATGACTCCACGTAAGAGTTGTCTGCATTACTGAAGCGGTAGCTTTACAATATTACAACCTGTATTGGCTGTTGACGGCTGTGATTTTTTAACATTGCTGTGCTGACATTTTTCACCGGGTCTATAGCAGAGCAAAACAGCTGATTTTCTTACATTGCGGTAATGGGTTAGATAGCAAGTGCACTTGTGAGCAAGCGGGTCTCTGGGTTAGATTACAAATGCACGGTGAGCAAGCGGGTCTCTGGGTTAGATTACAAATGCACAGTTGGCTAGCAGGTCTCTGGGTTTCATTACAAATGCATGGTGGGCTAGCAGGTCTCTGGGTTTGATTACAAATGCACGGTTGGCTAGCAGGTCTCTGGGTTTGATTACAAATGCACGGTGGGCTAGCGGGTCTCTGGGTTTGATTACAAATGCACAGTGAGCAAGCGGGTCTCTGGGTTAGATTACAAATGCACGGTGGGCTAGCGGGTCTCTGGGTTAGATTACAAATGCACGGTGAGCTAGCGGGTCTCTGGGTTAGATTACAAATGCACAGTTGGCTAGCGGGTCTCTGGGTTAGATTACAAATGCACAGTGAGCAAGCGGGTCTCTGGGTTAGAGTACAAGTGCACGTTGTGCTAGCGGCTCCCAGTGTTAGATTACGTTGCACGTGGGCTAGCGGCTCTCAGGGTTAGATTATGTTGCACATGGGCTAGCGACTCCCAGGGTTAGATTATGTTGCACATGGGCTAGCGGCTCTCAGGGTTAGATTACGTTGCACATGGGCTAGCGGCTCCCGGGGTTAGATTACGTTGCACATGGGCTAGCGGCTCTCAGGGTTAGATTATGTTGCACATGGGCTAGGGGCTCCCAGGGTTAGATTATGTTGCACATGGGCTAGCGGCTCTCAGGGTTAGATTATGTTGCACATGGGCTAGGGGCTCCCAGGGTTAGATTATGTTGCACATGGGCTAGCGGCTCTCAGGGTTAGATTACGTTGCAGTATACTCACTCCGAAAATTTCAGAGTTCAGCTTCTTCATAAGGATATATATCCTGGTTTTCCCATGATGTGCTTTAGTATCTATAAACAATGGAAATTGCACTGCAGGTGATTGTATCTTTAAATTGATATAAAGTGCAGTATACTCACTCCGAGTAATTCGGAATCCGGCTCCTCAAAAGATAGTTGGTAACTTTTAGAATACTTCCAAAAAAGGCAGCAAAAATACTTGTTGTATCAAACAAATATTTATTAAAACATATTAAAAAGCTCTTTTTCAGCTTGGCTCTACGCGTTTCAACGACTAAGTCGTCTTTTTCAAGAGCAGTAAAAAACAATTGGAAGTGCACTGCAAATGTTGCAAATCACAAGTCAAGTTTTCTTTCTTCAGTGTGTACCATAATATTGAAGACCAGCGCCTCTATTTTTCTAATCCATATTCTACTCACAGTCCTGTTGGGAGAGACTGTTAGAAGGCTGCGGTCACCTAAGAGGGGAGTATTATGCTCTATTCTAGTCATTCTGTACATTGTGTTATCAACATCTAACATATCTGTATAGTTTTTGTAATTATTTTAGATTACGTTGCACATGGGCTAGCGGCTCTCAGGGTTAGATTATGTTGCACATGGGCTAGGGGCTCCCAGGGTTCGATTACGTTGCACATGGGCTATTGGCTCTCAGGGTTTATATTACTTTTGCACCAGGGCTAGCGGCTCACTGGGTTATATTACGAGTGCACGGTGGGCTAGTGGCTCACTGGGTTAGATTACAAGTGAATATTGGGTTAGCAGCTTGCTGGGTCAGATTACAATTGCTTGATAGGCTGGATTACAAGTGCACGGTAGATTAACATCTTACTGATTTAGAGGCTTAGTGGGTTACATTACAAGTGCACAGTGGTTTAGCGGCTCTCTGGGTTAGATTACAAGTGCATGTTGGGCTAGCGGTTCACTAGGTTGGATTTCAAATTCATGTTGGGTTAGCGGCTTGCTGGGTTAGATTATAAATGCACAGTAGGCTAGCAGTTTACTGGGTTAGACTATGAGTGCACGGTGGGATAGCGGCTCTCTGGGTTAGATTACGTGTGCATGTGGGCTAGTGGCTTGCTGGGTTAGATTATTTGTGCACAGCAGCAGCTCTATAGGTTAGATTATGAGTGCATGGTGGGCTAGTGGCTCGCTCGGTTATATTACACGTTGGGCTAGTGGCTCTCTGGGTCATATTACAAGTTGCGCTAGCGGCTCTCTGGGTTATATTACAAGTTGCACTAGCGGCTCTCTGGGTTATATTACAAGTTGTGCTAGCGGCTTTCTGGGTTATAGTTGGGCTAGCGTCTCTCTGGGTTAGATTACAAATTGTGCTAGCGGCTTTCTGGGTTAGATTACAAGTTGCACTAGCGGCTCTCTGGGTTATATTACAAGTTGGGCTAGCGATTCTCTGAGTTAGATTACAAATTGTGCTAGCGGCTTTCTGGGTTAGATTACAAGTTGGGCTAGCGGCTTTCTGGGTTAGATTACAAGTTGGGCTAGCGACTCTCTGAGTTAGATTACAAATTGTGCTAGCGGCTTTCTGGGTTAGATTACAAGTTGGGCTAGCGGCTTTCTGGGTTAGATTACAAGTTGGGCTATCGACTCTCTGAGTTAGATTACAAATTGTGCTAGCGGCTTTCTGGGTTAGATTACAAGTTGGACTAGCGGCTTTCTGGGTTAGATTACAAGTTGGGCTAGCGACTCTCTGAGTTAGATTACAAATTGTGCTAGCGGCTTTCTGGGTTAGATTACAAGTTGGACTAGCGACTTTCTGGGTTAGATTAGAAATTGGACTAGCGGCTCTCTGGGTTAGATTACAAATTGTGCTAGCTGCTTTCTGGGTTAGATTACAAGTTGGACTAGCGACTTTCTGGGTTAGATTAGAAGTTGGACAAGCGGCTCTCTGGGTTAGATTACAAATTGGGCTAGCGGCTCTCTGGGATAGATTACAAGTTGGGCTAGCGGCTCTCTGGGTTAGATTACAAGTTGGGCTAGCGGCTCTCTGGGTTATTTCCATCTAAAGGGGAGGAGAGTCCATGGCTTTATTCATTACTTGTGGGAATTAAGAACCTTGCCACCAGGAGAAGGCAAAGACACCCCAGCCAAAGGCTTAAATACCGCCCCCACTCCCCTCATCTGCCAGTTATTCTTTGCCTTTCGTCACAGGAGGTGGCAGAGAGGTGCTGGAAAATCGGAGGTCTCTTTATGAGGGGTTCTACCCTTCGCTATGGGACAGGAGTTTAAGTAGCCCTTCAAGCTTCTCGGTTGAGGGCCTGGGTGAACGTTATAGTCCGGATATGCAGAGGGAGCTTCCCTTTGCGACACCATCCCGACTCATATTAGCAGCTCCTACAGCAATCAGCGTTGACAAGTTTTGCAGATTGCTTTCTTCTCTCAAGTCCATGTCAGGAGCACAGCTACCACCTGTCGCACTTGAAGGGCCACGTTCCTGTTCCACGGCGTATTCTGGTAAGATCGTTTCATTTTTTATATCATGATAACACAGAAGACAGGGCCACAGTGTGGCGCCTTTATCTTTATAGAATCAAGGGTTAATATTCCTATAAGGGGATTATTGAACAGGGGGGTATGTACATAATAAATTTATTGTGTGATTGCTGTGTTAGGTGCAAGGGCGCGGCTCTGGCATTTTTTGTGGAACTGACAGGTTCTCTTCTGGGAGTTTTTGCACAGTCTCTTTTTTTTTGGCACGTATTCTCCTCGGCAGGGGCGGTCCTGCGTAGACATCCTTGTTAACCAGGTTGGGGCCTCTTCACTTCCGGTCTGATCTGCGACGGAGGAGACTAACGATTTCTGCAGTCCGGGTCATAGGAGGTGGCGAGTGCCCCGGCCATTGGTGGTTATAAGGGTACCTGTCTCTTATCTTTTTCTAAAAGCTATGGAGGATTCTGATGCGTTAGAGGGTACTCCCTCTTTAACTAAGTCTTATACCTGTGTTTATTGCGAGGTTTTGGTAGACCAGCCTGCGCAACTGTGTTCCACATGCCTTGAGGCGGCTACGACGGCGGTAGGTAGAGTTCAGGGGCCATTTGCAAATCAAAAACGGCGTCAATCGCTTTTAAATATAACGGAAACCGTTATGGGCAGCATGCTGACAAACAGGTAGGACAAGTTAATAAGGGGCAAACTAATGAAATTGATCACTTTATTATGAAGGTAGACTGACCCTTTAAATCTACAAATTGTAGAAATGACTTGAATGACTTTTAATGACTTAAACAGGTGGGAGTAGGTTCAGTGTATCCCAGTCTATAAAGAAATAACACAAAGCATTGTATTTGTTAATGATCCATCTGCTCGGTAAGTGGCAATAGGTCAAGGAGAAGATAAAAATTCTCATTTTCACTGTCTTGTTAGAGGTTTTATTGTCATAAGAGGGCTGTGACCTAACTTGCTGCAGAGTGCTCCAGGGCTGGGAAGTTTTATTGTGTTCTGGAAGTAAGTGCCTGACTTGCTGGCAGTTTATTGTGCATTGGCCTGAGGCAGCCTCTTGCTGTATGAAACACCAGAGCTTGCAATACACGCAGATATGCAGCAGAGGGAGCTCACACCCCAGAGAGTTTAGGTTATATTGTAGTTGTAAGGCTCACTGTATAGTGACAGCTTTTACTGGCTATAATGATCACTGTTTCTGTAACTTTATAATCGGCCTTTGCTATTGCACCTTCTCTGGCAGCCATATTGATAAAAGTGCTCTGAGACTCCACTGGTTATTTGTCCAAAAATCAATGGAATTGCTTAAAATGAAAGGAAAATCACCTTAGTTTGCTGATATGTTTTCTGACATTGGATATTTCCATGGTCCAATAGAAATCGGCTATAAATATTAAGAACCGTGATTGTGTTTTATTTATAATACAAGTGGATCTTGTACCTTGGCATAGATTGGTGATTCTCAGTGAGGATGTCTGGATACAATGACGTATTACTCAGGATTTGTGCTGATGGTAGGAAGATAATCTGTGTATATTTATCATTTTTAATTGCTTTAGTCTGTTAATTTATAAAGAATTTATACAAACATGAATATATTAAAGGGACACTGAACCCAAAATTTTTCTTTTGTGATTCAGATAGAGCATGACATTTTGAGCAACTAATTTTCTCCTATTATCAAATTTTCTTCATTCTCTGGGTATCTTTATTTGAAATGCAAGAATGTAAGTTTAGATGCCGGCCCATTTTTGAACAACCTGGGTTGTTCTTGCTGATTGGTGGATAAATTCATCCACCAATAAAAAGTGCTGTCCCGAGTCCTGAACAAAAAAAAAAAACAAGCTTAGATGCCT